>NW_026917561.1:0-19686 GCF_035046485.1 Aedes albopictus
GACTGAACCGTTTCATTTACTGATTGTGCGGCACCCGCACTTTGAAACGGACAGGGCAGACGTTTGATTGCTGCGGCTACGACACGGTGTCGTCGTCACCGGTGGACGGTAACAATAAGAGCACCTGTTCGGATCAGGTTTGAATTTTGCCACTATTGACATTGAGAAACCGTTGGAACTTTTCAAGATATTTCATGCAAGTTAAGGCTGACTATACTACAATGTAGATGACCATTTATTATCTTGCTAAACAGCATAAGTAACCCGCTTACAAAATCGTGCGTGTGACCAAGCACCCATTATCCTGAAACCAATATTCGTGTAAGCTCATTTATCAACAGGCAGTAGATTTTACAGTCTGCAAAAGGCAAGTGTATGGTCAATTCCTATTTTTAGTATTTCTTTATTAGTTGAAGTAGGAAAAAGCCTGAAAGAGTGTAACTAACTTGACGTTACTTATCCTTGAGGCACAAAACCTACTTGTCATTTCTACAAAATCATACAAAGATATTTTATCCTACTAGCTAACCCAATGAACATTTCGTTCTTTGAATGGTAGGCTAATGATCTCTTCAATATGTGGCAAACACTGATTGTAAAAAGCATATGCATTGCATTTTTGTATAACTATTTTTACTGTACAAACTGCAATAAATTGTCACTTGAATGTGTTTTTAGTCTTCTGGTGAACAAACTTAAATTAGTTATGTTTTTATACCATCCAGGAGATTGTTGTATAGTACTATTCCTGCAAAAGTTATTCGTTTCCTTCCATATTCGGTATTAATTCTATGTATTTGATAGTTTCTAGACCGTCTAGTATTATGCTGGTGATCAGGTCTTGAAATTATTTGATTAGAGTGCGTTCCTGTGACTTTGGTTATTTTGTGAATGTAAATTATTTTCCTATACACGTGTAGACCTAGCAAAGGAAAAATATTTTTTGCCTTCTCCAAGTACAATTGAGATTTTGGAAAAGATGTGATGTGCGTATTTCGAGTATCAGGGACACTCTCGAGTCCCTTCGAATCTCGCAGAGGGTTACGGCAAGGTGATGGCCTTTCGTGCTTGCTGTTCAACATTACTTTAGAAGAGGGTGTAATTAGGAGAGCGGGGATAAACACGAGTGGAACGATTTTCACGAAGTCCGTTCAGCTGCATGGTTTCGCTGATGATATTGATATTATTGCTCGTAAATTTGAGACGATGGCGGAAACGTACATCCGACTAAAGAGTGAAGCCAGGCTAATCGATTTAGAGCGATTCCAAGCAACAGCATCAAAATTAAGGAAATTTTTTAATTCATGATTTTCTATTGAACTGAAACTTTGCACAGTTTTTAAGTTCCATCTAAATCGTCATTTTCCGATATCAAATTTTTATTTTGAATCACGACTAACTTTTCAAAAGGGTGTATGTGAAAATGGTTCAAAAATATTCAAAAATCTGCACAGCCAAAATGGTTCGTTCGATTGCAATAAATTTTTCAGCAAAGTTAGATAACTAAATGGTGATTCCTAAGAAAATATACACTGTGAAAAAACATCTTTTTTAACATTAAAAAATATCATTTTTGTCACAAAAACTCAAATATCTCAAAACCCTATCTTTTTACCAACGTATTTTTTTTAGGGAAGACGGTCCATTGTATTAGCAATCTACCATAAAAATTTGGTGATGGTAAACTAATAAACAAAAAAGTTATAACATTTCAAACATTTCACAATTTTCACATTTGGTAAATATTTTTTTCTGTGTAAATTATTTCGATCAGAAATCGCAGTTAGATGCAGATTTTATTGTTCAGCAAAGTTAGATAACTAAATGGTGATTCCTAAGAAAATGTACACTGTGAAAAAAAAATCTTTTTTTAACATTAAAAAATATCATTTTTGTCACAAAAACTCAAATATCTCAAAACCCTATCTTTTTACCAATGTAATTTTTTAGGGAAAACGGTCCATTGTATTAGCAATCTACCATAAAAATTTGGTGATGATAAACTAATAAACAAAAAAGTTATGACAATTCAAACATTCCACAATTTTCACATTTAGTAATAATTTTTTTTAGTGTAAATTATTTCGGCCGGAAAGCGCAGTTTGATGCTGATTTTATTGTTAATGGCCTTGCGTGAGTAAAACAATCTGTTTTTATTATGTATTATGTATATTATATGTACAGTACTGTTCCGATTTTATCACGCCCTCCGCGCATTAGTCGTTTATTGATTAATTTGCTGTTACATTTGAGGACAAGTGTTTTCCCTCTTCTTCAAGATGAATGTTGAAAGCGTGTTTTGCAACGTTAAAAATATTGAAATGGGTATAAATGTTGAAGTATATGTCAAAGCATTTTTGAAAAGAGGCGTGATTAAATTGTTTAAACAGATGTCGCTGATGGTACGGTGGCATGACTCTCTGCACTTAGCACTTCTGGCAATTTCTCAGTTGTTGTCGTTTTCGAACTTCCTGCGCCCTGCTTTACCGATGATATACAGATGGCTCGTTTGTCAAAGTCTAGACGGCAGGACGTGCAAATGCGTAAATTTGTATTCAATTTGGGCATAACCAGTCTCTTTCAGTTTATCTATGAGATTTCGTAACTCTTTTGAACATTTTTTTTCACAAGCGGTCTACAAGAGAGCGTTGAGTTGAAGACCTTTGAGAAAGCGACTGTTCATGTTGTTCGTTAGATTATAATAAACAAAATCACTTATTAGTTTTAACTGACTAGTTTGGTGTTGTTTGCTTGGACGAAGAAAAAATTTACTATAAAATTTTTAATATCCATAGCGGTAGTATTTTTTTGCTTTTTCGTGAGCATTTTCATGGTATGTATACAGTAAGGTGGCCCACACTTATATGAAAATCAAAAATTTCGAAAAATGCCAAGTCTTACCTTCTAAATCAGTTGTTTTGGAGTCCCAGAAGCTACGTTCAAAATTTGAGCAAAATCGGTTGAGCCTAAGGGGGCGCTCAAAACGCTTGAAGTTTGTATGGGAAAACTTGGCCAAATGTATGCAGAAATTTTAAGTTTTCGAATTTTGCCGCCAGGTGGCGCTGTAAGCGTTCAATAATCAAACCCTTTGGTCTTATTGTAGGTGACTATATGCCAAACAACTTTGTCGAAGACCGCAAAGTGATCCAACTTCTGTGAAAAAAGTTATACCCTTGGTAAAGTGAGGATAAACTTTATTGTTGTTTTTCCAATACATGTAAAAGAATAATATCAATAATGAAATCTCACTACTTTGCCTCACTTTGCCTAGGGTATAACTTTTTTCACAGGCGTCGGATCACTTTGCGGTCTTCGACAAAGTTGTTTGGCATATAGTCACCTACAATAATACCAAAGGGTTTGATTATTGAACGCTTACAGCGCCACCTAGCGGCAAAATTAGAAAACTTAAAATTTCTACATACATTTGGCCAAGTTTTCCCATATAAACTTCAAGCGTTTTGAGCGCCCCCTTAGGCTCAACCGATTTTACTCAAATTTTGAACGTAGCTTCTGGGAGTCCAAAACAACTTATTTAGGAGGTAAGACTTAGCATTTTTCGAAATTTTTGTTTTTCATATAAGTGTGGGCCACCCTAGTATACAGACAAACAAACGTAACACTGACGACATTTTCATTGACCACGCCTTTAACGATCATTTTGAATCTTGGTTGTGGCTTTCATAACCAGAAGAGTGCCCATCGTTTTTCTTTGCGTTTGACGTTTCACACTAGCGCCTTCTGATGACGATATTGCACAACGCAGTGTTTCGTGAAACATTTCCACCAGGTGGTGGTAGTGTGAACTGGGCGATGGATTTTCACGAAAATTGTTCTAGGCGTTTTGTCTGTTTGTCTGTGGTATGTACCTCTCATGCATTTGTTGTTGTTGAAGTTACTCGCATTTTTCCGATCATAAAGTCTGTTCTCTAAGGGCCGATTTCTTCACCTCGGCTTAACCCGTAAGCCAGGCTTACCCATATAATTAAACCTGGCTTAACGCCTAAGCCAGGGTGAAGAAATCGACCCTAAGAGGTATTTTTTTGCAGATCAACTAGACGTATACGCGTATATATAAAACTTTTATTATGCAGCTTTCGTCTTCAAAATAAGTTTAATTCCATTTTTCTTATGATCAACAGCTTTTCAACACTATCAAGGGATTTTTTCACCAGTCACGTACAATAAAAAGTATGACAATCTCAATATTTTTGATCACAACACTGGATCGCGTGTAAGGTTCAAATAGATACTATAGTAATTATAAATAATCAAACAAAAATATCATGAAAACAACTTGTTTAATTCATGCGGTAGCCTTTACAATAAAATCAGCATCAAAATATAGTTCTCGAAATAATTTACACAGAAAAAAATGTTTTTTTTTGTTACTAAATGTAAAAATTGTGAAATGTTTGAAATGTCATAACTTTTTTGTTAATCAGTTTACCATCACCAAAATTTTATGGTAGATAGCTGATATAATGGGCCATTTTCCCTAAAAAATTGACGTTGGTAAAAAGATAGGGTTCTGAGATATTTGAGTTTTTGTGACAAAGATCTTTTTTTTTTGTAGTAAAAAAAGAAATTTTTTACAGTGTATATTTTCTAAGGAATCATCATTTAGTTATCTAACTTTGCTGAAAAATTCATAACAATCGAACAATCCGTTTTTGCTGTACAGCTTTTAGAATATTTTTGAACTATTTTCGCATACACCCTTTTGAAAAGTTAGTCGTGAGTGAATATGAAGGTTTGATATCGAAAAATGACGATTTAGATGAAATTGAAAAACTGTGCAAAGTTTCAGATATTTTTGAAATGGTCGCTCAGGATCGACTGACATGACTCCGTGGAATTCCTCTTTAGTCATTAATGTGTCGAAGACAAAGTACACGACGGCAAAGGGCTCCAGGGAGGAATCATCGCGCCCGCCACCCCGAATTTTATATCGACGGTGATGAAATCGAGGCGGTTGAAGAATTCGTGTGCTTGGGCTCACTGGTGACCGCCGACAACGACACCAGCAGAGAAATTCAGAGGCGCATTGTGGCAGGAAATCGTGCTTACTTTGGACTCCGCAGAACTCTACGATCGAATAAAGTTCGCCGTAACACGAAGTTAACCATCTACAAAACGCTGATTAGACCGGTCGTCATCTATGGGTACGAAACATGGACCTTACTTGCAGAGGACCAACGCGCCCTTGGAGTTTTCGAACGGAAGATGTTGCGTACGGCGGAGTGCAGATGGAAGACGGGACTTGGAGAAGGCGAATGAACCACGAGCTGCATCAGCTGCTGAGAGAACCAACCATCGTCCACACCGCGAAAATCGGGAGGCTACGGTGGGCGGGTCACGTCATCAGGATGTCGGATAGCAACCCGACTAAAATGGTTCTCGAGAGTCATCCGGCCAGTACAAGAAGACGTGGAGCGCAGCGAGCTTGGTGGGTCGACCAAGTGGAGGACGATCTGCGGGCCCTACACAGAGTGCGGAACTGAAGACAAACAGCCATGGAACGAGTGGAATGGAGGCGGCTATGTATACTATGTACAGCAGAGGCCACCCCGGCCTTAGCCTGATCGGTAAGGTTAGTAAAAGATTGATTCCAAAAATATAGAATGTTGAATCCGGCATATGGTTCTGTATTTGTTAAAGTTTCTTTCACTATTTAAGTTTCTTGCTAAGTCACTACCAACCTTAGTAAAATAATTGTTGACTTCTATTGCCACCTTCTATTAACATTCCTTCGACTTTTATCGAAAGATTGTGCATCTGTTTCCCGCCCTTTCCAAGTAATTTGTTTATGTTGTTCTAATTTTTTTTGGCATCACCATCGCTGAACAGTGCTGCATAAAATTTAGATTTCGCAGCGTTTTTTGCAGAATTCAATTTTTTATTTACATGCTTGAGTAGATCCTTCGTGTGGTCATCACTCGGGCAACGTTTTAGCTCCCGAAAAAAATTGTTTTTTATCTCCATTAGCTTCCGAACATCAACTGAAATCCATGGAGAAGCATTAAGTATCTCTAACTTTTGCTTGTATTTAACAGTTTTAATATGCTCTCTACGTAGTTCATTATATTTGTTCACAATACTAATAAGTATGTTTCGGATCTGCTTCCAGGGTTAAATTTTCTAAAAATCTGTAGAACTCCTGATGAAAATGTGTATGATTGAGTATATTCTTCGATAATTTTAGCTTTTGTTTTTTGGATTTAATGGTAAACTTTGATAAGATAGGTATGTGATCACTAATATCGTTGAAGATGGTAGAATTTGTTATTTCAAGAAAGTTACTAGTATAACAAATTACGTGGTCCAAAATAATTTCACTGGCTGGTCTAGTTTTAAATGTATTGATTACTTCAAATGAAGATGAAGCTAAAAGGTTTTTGTAATCAGTGACAATTGTGTTGGATTTATTTATAGCAATGTTTATATCGCCAAGTATGATAGTAACAGATCTAGCATAATTTTCCTTAACAGATTCGAAGAAATTCCGAAATTCTTTCATATCTGCTACTGGTGGACGGTATACGGCACAAATACGTAAACGCTCAACTTGTGACAATTTTATGCTTATACGAATAAACTGAAAACTTAATTGAGAGTTATTTTTTTCAATAATTTCTACATCAAATTTGGATTGAAAAAATATTATTAGTCCACCACCACGCCTGCCAACCCTACTAGAGTTGATCTGTTTAAATCCAGGAATGTTATAATATTTTTCATTTTCATTATTTATCCATGTTTCAGGTAATACAATAATATCAATACTTGATTGCAGTTCACTTAAAAAAAAAAGAGAAAAGTCATCAAACTTTGTGAAATCATTCATTCCTTGCATATTTTGTTGTAGGATTGATATACAACTGTCCTGGTTCAATTGTGAGGCTAAATTTGAATTTAAGTTGAATTCATCTACATTAGTATATTTAAAATTACATATTTTTGAGTTCATTGATAGAGAAAAAAAACATTTAAAATATAAAATTAAAAACATATCAAACTTGCAAGGCGACATAATTAATCATTCACGAGCAATATTTTTTAGATATTTGATCCTGTTGAGGTCTGATCTCAGATGCAGTTCATTTAGATTTTTCTTTAGACATTAATCCCTGTTTAGTTTGGCGAAATCATCCCAGTTTTTAACTTTCACAACAGATGATGCATCATCTTTTTTATCAGTGCTACAATGTTGCGGCCGATCCATACGAACTGTATCCCCCAATCTTTCTGTTTAGACTTCAGCTCTTTGTAGATGTGCTAACTCAGTTTTGTTGCTTCGTCTCGAATGAAGATTCTGGATCCGACGCCATTCACTATCCACGCCGGCTCCACGTCCGTCGATTTCAGGTTCTGCATCAGTCAAACGATTTGCATGAATTTCCCTTTGCAGTCACAAGTCTTGAATGGTACTCGTATAGGTGGCGCCAAGGAACTCTTATTCTTCGGAGGAAATCAAACACGGAGAGGATATCTTTTCTGGTGACTAGTTGGGGCTGCGCATAAGTTAAACGGTTGATTGTAGCTTGAACGACATCAATGGTGTTTTCGCCGGTCATCATAGGAACTCCAAAAAACATTACGTTGTTTGAGATCCTATCACGATGCAAAAAATCTACTTCGTCCTCCAGATTGCTGACCATATTTTCCAGTTGTGAACATCGCTATTTGAGGCCATCCTGCTCCTTGACAATCTCATCGTGACCGTGTTGACTTGAAGGTGGCAAATTTCTCTGAGTATAACATCTAATTTCTGCGCCAATGCATCTTTTATGGTCGATGTGATGTACTCCTTGTCAGCATCACACCGTTTTTGTTCACAGTAAAATCGTGATTCTGCGGAATATTTCGTTGCATTTTGGGGAACAAAAATACGGTGTTCCAGATAGCTTATTCAGGGCTTCTTAGCTAATTTTCTTGCACTTCAAGTGGTAACTGTTGAAGCAACAATCACATACGACCATAGAATTCCAATTCCTATTTTGTATGCAAAGCGGTATTAACTATGTTAGTCATAAAATATAAAAAATGAAATGATGTTCATATTGCATACTGCATATTTGGACAATTTCACTTCAGTGGATCATGAGATAGCATGGTTCTTTTTGTGAGTTCATGCTTATGACGTTAATACTACTACAATAATGATAAAACGATAACACTGTCTAGAACAGATCTCTTCCGAATGTACTATATGTATTTATATTTATAGTATTGAATCCCATTATGTCTGGCGTTATCTTGTTTTCGACTTTGACTTTGACCAGCAGACAGACAGCGAATGCAACTGATTAAAAGCGGTAAGAATGTCCCCTGTTAATAATTAACCTGGAGTAGAATAAGCTAATTTTAATTTGTTTCATATTTCCAATCCCCATATTACATTGCATAATGAATACTATGCGTGCATAAGCGCGCCGAGATGTAAGCACCATAACAAACGTTGCACTTAATTCAAGCTATTTGTCCTCCACTTCTCCAGCATGTAGGGAATCGCGCTACTTGGGCGGTGGCTTCTATATTCGCCTGTTTTCCACTATAACTCAGTCAAATTTGAACCAATTGACACAATTTTTGGAATGTGGTGAGATAGGTATGGTATCTACCCGTGTACAACATTTCAAGTCAATTGGTTCAAAATTGACTGAGTTATGGTGGAAAACAGACGAATATAGAAGCCACCGCCCAAGTGGCGCGATACCCTATCTGTTGAGAAGATCAACGAGCCAGAACGGTGACGGTTATAAAAATATACAGACACTGACCGATTACGAAGGATAACCTTTATGAGCACACTCGTGTGGCATTTAATCTGAACGTATATCATGACGCATGGTTGAAATGATGATGTGATGTGGTGAAAAGCCACCACCAGTGCATCAGGTATTGCCATGTCGTGCGGTTCCTCTTAACAAAATGTTAGAATTAATCTGCTGATTTGTTCCCAAAGAGTAACCCAAACACATTACAGACTTCTGCAATCCAAAAATTGTGATGATTGCGAAGATCTTCTCTGTGATTTGAACCTGCTGGAGACCACGACTTCCTCCGAGATCTATCAAATCAAATTTTGATCTTGATATTTACCTTATTTTTAAATATTTTAAGATGCTCTTTTTCTTGTGTTTTGTAGTATTTGTGTTTCAATGTACTGCTAAGTAACATTTTATTTCAGCAGGATTCAGGTAAATGTATCGTACGATATAAATAATATTTTAAAAATATGTAACTGTGGCGAGCGTATCACTAATATGTAGCTTATTTGACGTACGATGTTAATATTATTTTATATTTCAGATTATCAACCGAAGAATCTAGTAATTCAACCAAATGCCAACAAGTTGACGAGAAAACCAGTATGAATTGGACAGACAACTGATTCGAAGCAGTCTAACAATGGTGTGCCTGAACGTTAACCAAGCGTATCCTTTGGAGTTTACCCTTCCACTAACACCACCCAAATTCCCGTGACACATAGGCCTGAGAGATCGTAGAGTTGTCTACATTTCTCATAGGTGTCCAAAACTAATCATCCTTTCCCATTCCTCAGCAGTCGCAAGGACGTGGCCAGGACAGTGCTCGACCATTGGAGGATTGCGTTAGTCTTGTCTAGGAGTCAGAGATTAGTCCCAAATCTTTGTGCTTTGGTTCGGGCGGGAAGGAGGCAACCCTCATAACAGCGGTCTAGGGCTGTACCACCTACGAATTTGTGCGACTCGCTTAATGCTAATGCTAATGCTGGAGACCACGACTTCCTCCTCCAGTCAACAAATAATTAGTATGCTCCAAATGACTCTCCAAACAGGTGGGAGCTTAGGATTATTTTCTAAGCGAACCATATCCACACATCAGTATTTTGGACTTACTACCTTTGGCACCAGTAAGTGACCGAGCACCGGGGCATACGAACTGCTCAAGCGGAGCAAGCCTAGGCGTGGGGACCCAGCAGTGGGCTCTGCTGGGCCTCTTCAGATACTCCACACATACGGCAGCGATACGGAACCGCATCCAAACATGTAATCGCGCGAGGAGGACTGGCGAGATCGCCACTACGAGGGGCTGGTGTACCCAAAAGCGAACAGGCGGCAGGAGGTTCAACAGGAGGAGCACGAAGCGGTGCAACACCGGCCGAGGAAGCGCAGATAACGGACGCGGACCTGACGCGGCCGCTAAACCGCAACAGTAGTGGTATACAAAAGATGTTGGTAGTTGCCGAACAGTTTGACGAGCTGATTGGCTACACGAGCGGGTAGACTACCATTAGCAAGGACCTGAAAAAGGGCATGCTGAAGTTACGCAAATTGCTGGCTCTGGCCAAGAAGGAGTATGCTCTCCTGGTCGAAGTGCGGAGTGCGGCTGATGCGAGCAGGGAGGCGCAGTTGCAGTTCACCCAAAAGCTTCCTCTTTGCTAGCAACGCGACGAAACAACACGAAAACATGCAGCCGGCCGGAGCCGTAGCGCAGAGGTCAAACCACCCTACGGCTCGAACGGCATGGTCTTAACCTGCCGAGTAGACGTGGTTCAAGAAGGGTCCGGCAAAGGCTGGCAAAAAGCCAAGAGAAAGAAAGGGACGGCAAGCGCGAATCACCAAACTGCCAAGTCGGTTGCGAAATGCGCAAGGGTCAGGGAAACCAAGCCCACCTAAAAAAGGAATCGGACCAGTGGAAGAAGAACCTTTGTTTTTATATGTGAAAGAAGAAAGTCTGAAAAGTGAAGTCGGCTCACAAACGCGAACGGAGCAACGCACATGACTTCGAAACCGAGGCAGACACGTACGCCGAGGTGCTGAGGTTCATGTGAGGCGAAAATCAACTCTAACCGCTGGGCACGGATGTAAAAAGCATCCAACGCACCAGAACTGTAGAGATGGTGCTAGTGCTGAAGAAGCACGTGACCATAAAAGAAACCTCCTATACAGCACTAGCTCAAAAAGTACTAGGTGAAAAAATGCAGGTAAGAGCCCTAACGGCGGAGGCGACTCTCCAGTGTAAAAACCGGTACGAGATCACCGACGCAGGAGAGATCGCAGCCGCACTTAAACAGCAATGCGAGATGGATGCACCAAGTGCATCGATCCACCAGCAAAAGGGACTGGCAGGCACACAGATAGCACGATCAAGCTCCCCGTAGGGGAGGTGAACAAGGCGTCTGCAGTCAGCAAGAGCAAGGTAGGCTGGTCAGTAGTATGGGACACGCTTGTATGGAAAAAAATAAATCCTCGCTCCAGTCGACTTTTTAGATCCCATTTAAGTCCCATATGAACTGTACAAAATTTCAGCGCAATCGGTGAAACTATAATTTAGCGCAAACGGTTAAAAGTTTTCATAGGATTTACTATGGGAAAAGTTACACTTTCAATCAAAAAATCCCAGAGATCGCCCTTTGCCTCCTTAATTCAAATCGATCAACGTTTCTTGTAGAAAAATCATTTGTGAAACTTTCCATCGAAGACCGCAAAACGATTGGATGCTTGTGGAAAAAGTTTTTGATTTATTACCGATTAGTGATCCAACGAACTGCTTTTTGTTTTGTTTTATCAGCAGCACTGCTGCTGCCGCTGTTGCATGGGGTGGCGGGAGGCATCACCACCCCCAGAAACAGCAGCAGCCAAGGCAGCAGCTACAGTGCTGCTAATAAAACAAAACAAAAAGCCGTTCGTTGGATCACTAATCGGTAATAAATCAATAACTTTTTCCACAAGCATCCAATCGTTTTGCGGTCTTCGATGGAAAGTTTCACAAATGATTTTTCTACAAGAAACGTTGATCGATTTGAATTAAGGAGATAAAGGGCGGCCTGTGGGGTTTTTTGATTGAAAGTGCATCTTTTCCCATAGTAAATCCTATGAAAACTTTGAGCCGCTTGCGCTAAATTATAGTTTCACCGATTGCGCTGAAATTTTGCACAGTTCATATGGGACCTAAATGGAATCAAAAAAGTCGACTGGAGCGAGAATTTGATGTTTGTCCCATACTACTGGTCAGTGTGTCCACTCAGCATGTAAGAGCTGCCAGTGGCGTGTTTCAAGTGCTTCATGTACACATCCCGACAACGGGAACTGGGTAGCAGATAAGGCAAAGCTAGCGGCGATATGTACGACCGGTCATTTTCCGGTCCAGGAAATAATTACCACGTCGTACGAGGGCTTCGCAATAGCTAAGATCAACAGGGTGTACTACTGCAGTTGTTATGCCCCTCTCAGGTGGTCGATAAACCAGTTCTCGTTTATGCTGGATTCACTATCAAGCGCACTAGTGAGATTGAGTCCCGTGGTCATCAGCGGAGACTTCAATGCCTTCAACGTAACCTTCTGGAGCCAGAGTCTAAAAAACCCTAGTTCGTACCGGAGGGTCAACGATGGATAAACGCACAGTGATCATCTGGCGATTCGATACAGGTGGAATATGGAGGAAAACGGCAACAGCCGAAGGTTGCCATCGGGGATGGCAGACATCGCGATTTGATAAGCCGGCATTTGTGGAGCGATTGCTTATGGAGGGTAATACCGACGATCTATCTAGTCGGAACCCTAAGCCGTGAATGTGAGGCCACAATGCCAAGACGATCCCTACCCAGAAATGAACGCAAACCGGTATACTGGTGGTGCCCAGAAAACGCAAAATTCCGCGCATCCTGCCTAAGAGCTACAAAAAGCTCGCATCGATGAGCACGCAGAAAAATAAATTGTAAACATAATTAAATTCTAGTTCTAATCAACCGATTTTTCAGTTTACTATAGCGACAAACTGATTTCTGGTTTAAACTGAACTGTTGCAACTGTTTGATAATACAAATGTTTTCATTTGACGAAATTTTTGACTGTTTGTTAGAACAAACAGAGATTTGGTAGTTTCAACATAAAATAACATATTGTTTTAAACGGCTGCACTTTTGTGACTAACAAAGCCGGAATGTGATTGTGTTGGTGACGGCAGCTCCTGCGGCAGCTCGGAAATCTATTTTTAGACCGTCGGTGAGCGGATGGGGACTAAAAAAAGACAAAAAGGCGAAGCCGATCAACTTTTTGTGGATGCTGTTGAGAGTACCTGCGCGTTATCCATCACGACCAAAGCTGCACTTGGAAGTTGGCGTGATGGATTTGCTGCACCTTCTTCGTTGTGGCGATGTTGGGGTAAGCATTTTATAGGTGTGTGAGTGCTTTCGGACCAAGTTTCGGACCATGTTTATGGTTTTTATTTTGTTGAAACAAATGAAATTTTTGACATTATATGAAATGATGGTAATCGGTTGTTTTTATCGATAAACCCTAAATGAAAACAATTAAATATAACTTAGGAATAAGTAAATTCTCAGTTTGAAAATCAACCATGCGTTTTATTGTTTTAAACAAGCGCCATTTTTCTGCGTGAGAGAAGAATGAAGCGAAGTAAGGCCTACATGCCGACTTAATTGGCATTGAACAAATCTCTGCCAGGCACCAACACGGCCCTTTGAGGTGATGCCTACAAACAGGCTTGATAATCCTCCTCGAAATCAAAAGAGTTTTGCAACATGCTCTAGAGCGGTGTTTTGCTTTTGCCTCGTCGCGAGGGAGCGAACGAACCCCAAACAGAGAGGCAATAAAAACTGAGCGAGGAAGAGGGGAACGAAAAAAGAGCCGATGATTATTTCGGGTTTTTGGGTGCGATATCCGCCTCGAGAGTCTTTCTTTGTATGGGAGTGGAACTCGCGAGAGCTTTTTGAGTGTGAGTGGACGTGAGAAACACAACAAGCAATTATGAGTGTTGAACGAATAAGGCAATCCATGACGACTTTTCGCGATGGGGGTGACAGCCAAAACTGTAAACACAGTGTGAGTACAACTTAACAAAGTTTCGTCAAGTGTCGTCGGTGCTTAACAAATTCCTATGTGTTCAACTGTCACCCCGATCATCGATTGTCAAAAATACATGGTAAACAAATAAAATCAGCTGATCGCATCTGTCTCATGGATTGCCTTATTCCTCGCTGCGCGGCAAGCTCGCGCTCGGTGCTGTTGAGGATTTGCGTTGTGATTCCTGAGTTTTATTTTCACTCCTCAGAAAATCGCCGAAATCGCTTCCTCATTTTCTCGCGAGGGAGTTTCTGCCAAGCCTGCCTACAAAGTAGTCGTGTCCAAAACAAAGCGCGTATCAGCACCCCCAGAACGCTCCCCCAAGATACTGCTGAAGATCGTGGATACGTTGTTCCCGCACTACGGTACAAGACCATGGGCCCCCGTCCCCTATAACGAGGTCGCCCCGGTGACGAATGATGAGCTCATCGCAATAGCGAAGTCGCTTAATTTTAACAAGGCTCCGGGTCCGGACGGTATCCCGTCAGTTATTCCCGACACTAGCCACCAAGGCGGCCATCGAGGCTAGCCCTAACATGTTCAAAATAGCTGTGCAGATGTGCCTGTACAGATGCGAATTTCCAATTAGGTAGAAAAGTTAAAAATTGGCTCTGCTGCCCAAACCCGGAAAGCCACCTGGCGGCCCGTCTGCATACAGCCCTATCTGCCTTCTGAACACCACCGGTAAACTGTTGGGACCCGATTATTCTGGCCTCTCGGATAACCAGTTCGGCTTCCGGAAGGATCGATCGACGGTGGACGCTATAAGGGCTGCAACCAAAACTCCAAAAGAAGCGAACGGGAATCCGCTATTGAATGCGTTCAACAGTGGCCGCTGGGCCGCCATCGAGTGCGCCCCGGTAGCCTATGCCGAATTCTGGAGAGCTACTTCCAGAATAGGGTGCTAATCTATGACACCGAGAAAGGCGAGAGCAGCTACAACATCACCGCGGGAGTACCACAAGGGTCAATCTTGGACCCGGTACTATGGAACGCGGCGTACGATGGCGTATTGAGGCTCACACTTCCACCGGGCGTAAAGCTGATCGGCTTTGCCGATGACATTACCCTCACGGTATACGGCGAGTCGATAGAAGAAGTAGAACTAACAGCGGTGCATGCATTGGCATAGTGGAGAACTGGATGAAGTCGAACCAGCTGGCACTCACACACAGTCTTGTGCACCATCACCATCTTGACTCAAAAAAGCCGCAACATCTACATTTGCCGCCTTCGGCTGCGGCCAGAGTGGACGCGTCACGCGACGCGACGCGGTGCGGCGCGTTTTTGACGCGACTTCCAACGCGGCTTGATAGCCACAGTGAACGCGGTGCAACGCGTCTGTTCGTAAAGCAAACTGAAAAGTTTTCATAATTTCCGTCACCTTTGCACATGAATACTGACCATAACTATTTTATTTATTAACTACTAGCTGTCCCGGCAAACGTCGTACTGCCTGCCTACTGCGTTTTTTGACATGCAGCTTCGTAGAAAAATGCCCCGCACAATGAAATTTCAAACTTTCTCGTTTTCGGTGCTTTCCCGGTCGATTTTTCTAATTCTTTTTTCGCACGAACACGTCTGAGCCCTGCACGAATGAAACACTGAAAGAATGGTGCAGATTCGTTGGCCCGTTTCCGAACCTATTCGTTTCGTGGCATACAAACACCATTCCATTTTTATTTATATAGATTTTATTAAACTGACCATAATTATGTCATCTTTCAAAATACAACAAACGGTGAGAAGTTTTGATAAGATTTTTTGGATATTGGATCACTTCACACCATCAATGTATAATTTCCAACTCGGGTTGCAGAGACAGATTGTGACAGGTTCGCCTTGACAACCAGTAGCACACAATCAAAGTGAGCTGTCTGCTCTCTATCGGTTTAAGAGTCATAACATTTCAACAGTTTTCTAGAGGTTTTTGATGAAAAATTTCCAAGAAATATGTGATTATTGTGCTCAACCTAAAATTAAAAATAAACCATTTATCTAAATTTACCTTCAAATGCTATTTACTTCTGATGATTCAAAAGAGGTGTACATTTGGGACAATGATGATTCCCTAACCTCAAATCTACCCGTTCTTTAGGTACAAATTTTGAAATTTTATGAACAACAAGATTTAACGTATACAACAAGAGCTACGTTGCAGGGTTGTATACGTTAAAAAATGGCGCCCTTCGTTTATTTTTAAACAGCAAGGCAATGGAACAAGTTTGTTAACTCAAAATAGTATATTTTTATTTTGAAACTATTTTTTAAGCTTACAGCCCTAGTAGAATACTTTGAGATAGTAAAATAAACGAGAAGGTGCAAACGCTTTTTTGTGCATGAAACATGGTAGGGCTAATGTGAAAGCTCTGCTTGTAATGGGTGTAGAATGACAGAGATTTCGATTATTTCCGTTAAGTCTTTAGTCATAAATTCAAAGGAATTACTGATTTTGATTCACAGAATAGGTGATAAGTGAGGTTACGAGACGCCACCGGATAATAAACATGTGGTATTATTCATGTTAATATTTTTTACATTCACATTTAAATGCATTTGAAAAACAATTGCGTAAAATAACCGCCATGATTTGGTAAAAACGGACGAAACCCACACAAAAATACAAAATGCTCCGCGCGAACCGCGTGACTTCCGCATCAAAAACAGTGCATGCACTGTTTTGTCGTGCGTCGCGCGGCTAAACGCTTTCCGCTTTGCATCGTTCCGCGCGCACTCTGGCATGTTATGATTGTTTTCCCTGTATTCTAATGAACGGAGTTCTGCCGCGCGGCGACGCGCGACCTGTCAAATGCCGCATTGCACCGCGTCGCGCCGCGTGACGCGTCCACTCTGGCCGGCACCTTCTTCCATCAACGCAACAGCCAACCGTCTCTTTGCCGCTAACAAACACATTCGCGACGAACGCACTGATACGGTGGGAGCTCCCGCCACGCTCTTCGTTTGTAAATCTCACATCAGCTCAAGGCGCGTCACCAGTCATTCAGACGCAGAGCCTTGTCACTCACTGCTGGATGACTGTCATCTGACAAGGCAAGGTGAAGGTCGATTTGTTTAGTAGTATTGCATGGCGCAACAAACACAAATAAAGCACGCCATATAAATATGAATATAAGGCGGAGAACAAAAAATCATCTAGGAGATGCTTCGTTTTTCATCGCTTGGTTCAAGCCGAAGGGACGATCGCTGCTGTTGGATGTAGGGGAATCTGTCTCGAACGAAGGTTAGCTTGAGTTGCTGTGGCGTGAGTCGATTCTGTTTTGATGGACTTCGTTTGTCTTTTGAAGTGATCGGTAGAGCGAGTGGAACAACAGGCAGTGTTCATCACAGGCGAGGTGAACTTTCGTTTGGCACAATTTCTGTCAGGTAATGGATGGTTTCCCGGATAAAAAATTACCATTCTTTACATGGTAAATATTATTAACAAATGACTGGTTTTATTGTTCACAATAAAACACATAGTAGATATATTGTTACTTTTTACAATAGAAATCAAGCCCATATAGTTCGTACAATAAGTGAACATTAGCTTTATTAGTGACTGATTGATTCGATTGTTTTTCAATAGTTCTATAATAATTTAAAGTTACTATCAGTAAAAATTAATTTAAGATGTTTTTAAATAGTTGCAAAAGTGCCTGCAAAGTTCTCATGGACTTTTTATTAAAAAAGAGTTTATTTCTCAATTACACTTAAAAACAATTTGTAACAATTGAATAACAATAAGTATTATTGTTGCTTGGATCATGTTTGTATAATCAAATACAAAATCACTTGACATATTTTTTATAGTTTTCGTTTTAAATTTGAGTACAGTAGATGTTTCGGTTATCGAATGTTATTCGCTAAAACTGACAGACGTCAAGCCGTGTTGGCAGAGGAAGCTCTCAATGAATAACTGAGGAAGTATTATGCTTTTGGTCGAAATACGAAATGACCGAACGTGCGAAAATTGATTTTTAACCTACTTAGAAATGTCGCAACTCAATTTGGATTAGTGCATATTGTTGCTCTTAATTAGCTTAATGATGCGCAACAGAAAAAATAGATTCAAATTTACTTCGCAGCTGTAACTTCGCATGTGCTTCTAGCGACGACTTCGATTTGGTGGTGCGACGATAATACTTATAGAAAACTAGCTGAAAAGCAGGTTTAGCCAAGTGAGGATGTTAAGACAAGAAAAAGATGAACAATGATTTTTCTAATGTTTTCCAATAAATTAAAGGAATCTAGTAAATAGTAAACTGCCATTGATAACAATACAAATACAATTAGTTTAATGGGGTCAATTGAACCGATGTTAAAATAAACATGCAATAATATTTGTTGTTATGTAAACAGATTTCGCCTTTGAAAAACCAAAGAATTCATATTTCTCGGTAACATTTTTCTCCAGCATTTACAGATACTAATGGCCACATGAATTGTGAACGATTTATGGTATGGATCATACGACCTGAGGTCTGACTTGTGATATTTGGCAGTTATTTGAAAAGATTGAAGATAGATCTTATCAACAGCTGCCAAACAATACATACCAGACATACATCAGAGTGTTTGATTCTTATCATAAAATGTGCATATCATTCTGGCGGACGTTAGTGCTCGTAAATGCTGGATATAAATGTTAGCGGGAAATATAAATTCTATGGATTTTCAAAAACGAAAACTGCTTACAAATAACAACAAATATTATTGTATTTTTATTGTAACAACGATTCATTTGACGCCATTCAATTAATTGTATTTGTATTGTAAGAACAATGAAAAAACATTAAGATATATTGTTTTCTTTTGAAAATTGCTCTAAAAATGTCTCATAAAAACACAATACATTCTATTGTTTTTCGCGAAAAAGTGTATGAAAATTTTCTCAAAATTTTATGGTTAAGATACATAACGACCACCATTTTTTATTGTAAAAGTGCCATTTACCATTCGCCGAATGGTATAGAACAATAGGGGTGATGGTGAGTGTGTTGTGTAAATTTCAATATGTTTAATGGTGAATATTTTTCGAAAAAATGGTGTTGTAACAATAAAATTTATCGTTTTTTTATGATACTTTTTATCAGGGTTAAGTGGTATCTGCACGGATTTCGACATGCAGGCTCCCCGCATGTCCAGACTGCACACACTGCGACGAGATCGTGGAGCATGTGCTCTTTCGTGGAGCATGTGCTCTTTCGTGGAGCAAAGGTCGAATATGCAGGAGATATACAGTAGAGATATCACTCCGGACAACATTGTTGAAAGGATGTGGGATTCCGTTACTGCCACGGTTTCCTGAAACCGAAGACGGCTAATAACAAGACAGACAGCTCCCACCCTGTTGCAGGCGACATGGTTGAAACGCCCTCAACGATTCACAGGAGCATTAAAATATGATTGTGTGCGTGTACATGCAAATACGTACACGGAAATGGTAGCATCGCATGCACACTCATTCACTATGTTGTCCCCTGAAGTCGTTCGTGGCGCTAGTGTGCTTGTAGCTCCCAAGGTATATGGAGCAAGAGGGTAGATGTCTGTCTTGTTATTAGTCGTCTTCGCTGAAACGTACTTGAACTACAGAGAAAATGGCAGGACGCCCAACAGCAAGTTGAGTTCACCACCCTTCCCATCCAGAAGCTTGAGTCCAACGGGTAGTCTTCTATAGTACTAGCCAGGACCCAAACATTAAGGGGAGAGAGAACAACTGGAGGCGATAGTTGGTGGAACGCTAACCAATAAAGAGTGCTTACTCATGTATGGTACCCCCTTCTCGAAGCCATCCCTAACGTGCGTACCACGAAGGTAAAGAAAAGAGAGAGAG
>NW_026917561.1:19709-25000 GCF_035046485.1 Aedes albopictus
CAAAACGAATCAAGTTCATATTTTTCAGGATATTTGATTTTTTCACCTTTTTGCCGATGTATTTTCGGATATAACATTTTAGGCGTGTGTGCCGAGCATTCGGCGTGAATTCGACGTGCATCGGCGTGGGGTATCCTAAACAATGAACAAAGTTAACTAATTTCTTATGATTGTATGACAACAAGTGGACATCTAACTATGTGCTTCTGCAGAAATTGCTTGGTTTTGATGGTGGTAGCCTTTCTGAGAAGTGATACGCTGATCGGCGTAAGGTTTTTCTCGCCGCCGCCGCTGCAGATTACCACGCGGACACGTCGATGCTTCCTGGATCGGCTGCAAACCATAAACATTTCCGTCCAGTTCATGGATGGATATAACACTCCTTAATCAATCCCCGTTTAAAAACTATAGGGCAGAAGCTTCAGTTTTGGCCAGCCCGGAGTTTTGGCTATAATGCGGTATTCAGCCTGTTACGATCTAAATCGGCATAAATTTATTTTTTTATTAGTAGATTCTAATGTAATATGACAAAGCTGTGAAAACTATACATTTTGATTAAAAACTAGAAGAAAAAAATAATTTTCCTTAGAAAATCAGCTCCCATATGTCTATTTTGGCCAGGGTGCTTCTAACTTGGCCACTCCCATAAGAAATACACGTGATTGGCCAAAACAGAAACCAAAGTAGATAATATGGCCAAAACTGCGGCAATGCTTCTATTTTGGCCAGTGCCGCTTTTAATACAAAAATTCAAGTATTGCTTGATTTCTGCATTTTTCTTATAAAGTATAGATATAAACCTTCCATTTGACGCATTTGTTGTTTCCATAGGATTATTGGTTATTTTTATGAAAATGATTTCTCTTAGACTGCCCAAAACCGGTGCCCGCACCCTAGTATATTTGATTTAGTTATCATTTGAGGAGCCGCACGCCGATTTCTCATCAACGTGGCGGCGCACACGTGTAATAAATAATATTTTCTTAAAATCGGAAGATATGTTAAGGTGAAACGGGACGCCGTGTTATTTTTCCTATCTTGCCTCTCTTTCTAACATTTTGCCTCGCGATTTTAAAGATGGTAAACTCGAGTTCTATCGCACTGAAGCTGCTAAAAACCAATCAGCATATGCACTGCACTGCCGTTCTACGCATAGTTGTCCCATGTTGAAAAACTTGAAACTGAGAAAATCGCGATTGAAGTTTCAAACAGGTTTTTCATGTTTTTTTGGCCAAATGGTGCAACAAATCAGATTTAAGTTTTCATAGTATCGTTAGAAATCGCTTATATTTTCATGCCTGAAGTATTTCCAATCAAATATTTTTAAAAATATAATGTTTTTAACAAAAAAATGATTAGTGGGACTGTTATGCCTAGAAATGTGGTCCTGTTGGCGAAATTTCTACGCATATCAGTCCCACGATAATTAGTCGCCTCTTTTCACGTTCGATATGGTCTGTTCTGTACTTTTTTGTTATATTTTTTTTGATAACAAGCAGAGTTAGCTTCTCTTATAACATTATACGACTCCCATGCATAAGGCTCAAATGTCTAGAAGCAAAACGGAGCCGAAAGACAACATAAGAGTGACATCACATTTTAACACTTTCTTAATAATCGGTTAGGTAGGAACTAGATGAGTGAGTTGGTGAATAAGATGTTGATTAGTGAATTGATGAGAGGATGAATGTGGGGTGCTCCAAGATTATGTGAGTTGGTGAGTGAGTCAGTTACGAATAAGGAAAGTTACAGCTTACAGGGAGTTGTTCCGTTAATTTTAATGTGTTGGTAAGAGAATTGTTAAATTGGTGAGTGTGTCTGATAGTAAGTAAATGAGTTAGTGAGTCAGTGAGTGACATAGTGAGTAAGTGAGTTTGTTGGTTTATGAGTATGTGAGATCTGTTCCGTAAGAGTGAGTAATGAGTAAGTGAATTAAAGTAAAGTATGGGTTTTGTGCTAACCGCACCGCCAGCCATTTAGGCCATTTATCCACGTAGTGTGACTTCGATTCTCACTCCAGTCTGAGGAAACTTTCCATCAAACAAAGAATACTTCATTGGGACACTGGGTGTCGTAGACTCAAAACTCCTTTGAAAAAATAAGTCGGGGATATTTAAATGTATTCATTACGTAAATGGATTATTTTTTTTACTTAAATGGCCCTTCCATCGCCGTTTACGTCGAAATATATACAGTACAGGTCGGACTCGATTATCCGGGTGACTCCGAAACAAATTCTCCCCGGATGATCGAATTTCCGGATAATCGAGCCAAACTTTTTTTTTATTTTATTTTTAAGATTTCTCAATCACAAACAGTTCGATAAACATAGATGCAAGCTTGTATGATGTTATAGTCCTTAAACTCAACGGCTGGCATGATTATAATAATATTTGTTGAGAATGGGATTTTAGCCGAAAAAACTAAATAATAAAAATAATTCTCAAATAGGCTGAATCTGATTTTTGAGTGTTGTATTTGACATTTGCTACATCTTTTGACATATTGCCATCTAAAATTGTACAAACAAAACGAAAAATTATTTGGTCCCCGGATAATCGAGCCATTTTTTCCGGATAATCGAGCCCCGGATAATCGGGCCCTCGGTTAATCGAACCCCCGGATAATCGAGTCCGACCTGTACATATAATCGAAATAAGCTATAAGAACGTTAGGCCAAAAAAGTTATAAGGTTGGAAAGGTCATTGGGCCGAAAATGTTGTTAGGTCGAAAAGGTCGCCAGGCCGATACATCGTTTGGTCGGAAAAAACGTCGTGTGACCGCAATGTTACATCAAAGTATTTATATGGCCGAATAAGTCATTAAGTCAAAAACGTCATTAAACCGGATTGGTCATTAGGCCGAAAAGGTCATGAAGTCGAAATGTCTTTAGGCCAAAAATGAATTGAGGCCGAAAAGGTCTTTGGGCCGAGAA
This sequence comes from Aedes albopictus, assembly GCF_035046485.1. Lineage (NCBI taxonomy): Eukaryota > Metazoa > Arthropoda > Insecta > Diptera > Culicidae > Aedes > Aedes albopictus. The sequence goes on from NW_026917561.1 coordinate 22,645, forward strand.
GGTCTTTATGCCGAGAAGGTCTTTAGGCCGAAAAGGTCTTTAGGCTGAAAAGGTCTTTAGGCCGAAAAGGTCTTTAGGCCGAAAAGGTCTTTAGGCCGAAAAGGTCTTTAGGCCGAAAAGGTCTTTAGGCCGAAAAGGTCTTTAGGCCGAAAAGGTCTTTAGGCCGAAAAGGTCTTTAGGCCGAAAAGGTCTTTAGGCCGAAAGGTCTTTAGGCCGAAAAGGTCTTAAGGCCGAAAAGGTCTTTAGGCCGAAAAGGTCTTTAGGCCGAAAAGGTCTTTAGGCCGAAAAGGTCTTAAGGCCGAAAAGGTCTCTAGGCCGAAAAGGTCTTTAGGCCGAAAAGGTCTTTAGGCCGAAAAGGTCTTTAGGCCGAAAAGGTCTTTAGGCCGAAAAGGTCTTTAGGCCGAAAAGGTCTTTAGGCCGAAAAGGTCTTTAGGCCGAAAAGGTCTTTAGGCCGAAAAGGTCTTTAGGCCGAAAAGGTCTTTAGGCCGAAAAGGTCTTTAGGCCGAAAAGGTCTTTAGGCCGAAAAGGTCTTTAGGCCGAAAAGGTCTTTAGGCCGAAAAGGTCTTTAGGCCGAAAAGGTCTTTAGGCCGAAAAGGTCTTTAGGCCGAAAAGGTCTTTAGGCCGAAAAGGTCTTTAGGCCGAAAAGGTCTTTAGGCCGAAAAGGTCTTTAGGCCGAAAAGGTCTTTAGGCCGAAAAGGTCTTTAGGCCGAAAAGGTCTTTAGGCCGAAAAGGTCTTTAGGCCGAAAAGGTCTTTAGGCCGAAAAGGTCTCTAGGCCGAAAAGGTCTCTAGGCCGAAAAGGTCTTTAGGCCGAAAAGGTCTTTAGGCCGAAAAGGTCTTTAGGCCGAAAAGGTCTCTAGGCCGAAAAGGTCTTTAGGCCGAAAAGGTCTTTAGGCCGAAAAGGTCTTTAGGCCGAAAAGGTCTCTAGGCCGAAAAGGTCTTTAGGCCGAAAAGGTCTTTAGGCCGAAAAGGTCTTTAGGCCGAAAAGGTCTTTAGGCCGAAAAGGTCTTTAGGCCGAAAAGGTCTTTAGGCCGAAAAGGTCTTTAGGCCGAAAAGGTCTTTAGGCCGAAAAGGTCTTTAGGCCGAAAAGGTCTTTAGGCCGAAAAGGTCTTTAGGCCGAAAAGGTCTTTAGGCCGAAAAGGTCTTTAGGCCGAAAAGGTCTTTAGGCCGAAAAGGTCTTTAGGCCGAAAAGGTCTTTAGGCCGAAAAGGTCTTTAGGCCGAAAAGGTCTTTAGGCCGAAAAGGTCTTTAGGCCGAAAAGGTCTTTAGGCCGAAAAGGTCTTTAGGCCGAAAAGGTCTTTAGGCCGAAAAGGTCTTTAGGCCGAAAAGGTCTTTAGGCCGAAAAGGTCTTTAGGCCGAAAAGGTCTTTAGGCCGAAAAGGTCTTTAGGCCGAAAAGGTCTTTAGGCCGAAAAGGTCTTTAGGCCGAAAAGGTCTTTAGGCCGAAAAGGTCTTTAGGCCGAAAAGGTCTTTAGGCCGAAAAGGTCTTTAGGCCGAAAAGGTCTTTAGGCCGAAAAGGTCTTTAGGCCGAAAAGGTCTTTAGGCCGAAAAGGTCTTTAGGCCGAAAAGGTCTTTAGGCCGAAAAGGTCTTTAGGCCGAAAAGGTCTTTAGGCCGAAAAGGTCTTTAGGCCGAAAAGGTCTTTAGGCCGAAAAGGTCTTTAGGCCGAAAAGGTCTTTAGGCCGAAAAGGTCTTTAGGCCGAAAAGGTCTTTAGGCCGAAAAGGTCTTTAGGCCGAAAAGGTCTTTAGGCCGAAAAGGTCTTTAGGCCGAAAAGGTCTTTAGGCCGAAAAGGTCTTTAGGCCGAAAAGGTCTTTAGGCCGAAAAGGTCTTTAGGCCGAAAAGGTCTTTAGGCCGAAAAGGTCTTTAGGCCGAAAAGGTCTTTAGGCCGAAAAGGTCTTTAGGCCGAAAAGGTCTTTAGGCCGAAAAGGTCTTTAGGCCGAAAAGGTCTTTAGGCCGAAAAGGTCTTTAGGCCGAAAAGGTCTTTAGGCCGAAAAGGTCTTTAGGCCGAAAAGGTCTTTAGGCCGAAAAGGTCTTTAGGCCGAAAAGGTCTTTAGGCCGAAAAGGTCTTTAGGCCGAAAAGGTCTTTAGGCCGAAAAGGTCTTTAGGCCGAAAAGGTCTTTAGGCCGAAAAGGTCTTTAGGCCGAAAAGGTCTTTAGGCCGAAAAGGTCTTTAGGCCGAAAAGGTCTTTAGGCCGAAAAGGTCTTTAGGCCGAAAAGGTCTTTAGGCCGAAAAGGTCTTTAGGCCGAAAAGGTCTTTAGGCCGAAAAGGTCTTTAGGCCGAAAAGGTCTTTAGGCCGAAAAGGTCTTTAGGCCGAAAAGGTCTTTAGGCCGAAAAGGTCTTTAGGCCGAAAAGGTCTTTAGGC
>NW_026917562.1:0-25000 GCF_035046485.1 Aedes albopictus
ACGATGAGCAGGAACATAATCGAGCTATCATACACTTTTAGTATAAAAATCACACTAAGATTTGAATTAAAATAGCACCATTTCAGGAAACGTAGGCCAACCTAAGGTCACCATAATATACACAATCACTTCACCTGGTTTTCCACGCCAGAGCAATCTTTTCAGCACCTTTGTTCTGCGTGGAATGAACAATCACCACCACCCCCTTTTCCCGAGTGGGTGTAAGTTAACTTCCCTCTTGTCGTCTTCACTCTGCGGCTCTGCTCTGCCTTTTTCTCGTATGGTGGAAAACTGTGTGTTCACTGCTCGGATGGGTTTGCTCTGTAGCATCACACCGCGGAGGGATGCTTCCGTTCAACCGAATCGGGCAAGCTCTTGGGACGTATTGAACAGTCATTTCGGGAGAAACAAACCAATACCCTTCCGAGGTGGCGTTCTCGTCGTCGTCGTCGTCGCTGGCGTGCTGTCGCATCAACATGTATATTCGCATTCGGCGTTGTTATTGGCGATGTTTCAGTTTAAGCGTATACGGGTGGTATGGTCAATCGAGTGTTGCTTGCTGACTTCATCCGCCACTCGTATAACAACACTCGCGCAACCAGCCAGCAACGACAAAGACAGACAGGGGCAACGCGTTCGCATTTGTAGAGCAATTAATTTTCCTTCGATACATGCATGCGCGGCAGTGGCTAGGGTTAACGATACCGAGTATTTCCGGTTCTCATACAATTTTAGGTGAAATAAAATAAATTGCGGTGTGGAATGAAAGATAATCATCTACATTTCTCAAACTGACAGGTAAAACCTTGGATGAAACCGCTAAATAAAATTAAAATGTACATACGTATCATACGTAAGGTACCGACGGCCGCCCCGGTACAATCTAAACTAAAGCGACTCACCGAGGCTATCATGCTGTAGTACTTTTATGAGCATATGAATGGTGAAGAGCTCATATAGCCACAGCTGTACTGTAAAGGCGTGGGTATTATATCATCATTACCATGCTGGGAGTGACGGGTTCGATTCCCGGTCGGTCCAGGCGCTTTTCGTAAAGGAAATTTCCTTGATTTCTTTGGGCATTGGGAATCTTCATGCATGCCACATGATATACACATGCATGATGGTTATTGGCAGAGGAAGCTCTTAGTTTATATCTGTGGAAGTGCTCATAGTAAAAAAATAAGAAGCAGACTTTGTCCCAGTGGGGACGTAAGGCCAACAAGAAGAATTCGAATATCAAAGATAACATATGGCTTCGTTCATAAACCCGTAGACTTGTTGACTTTTTGACAGACGTAGCTTAACCAAAGTCTACGCTCCAATATTTTTTTTTTCTTGATGCGACTGCAAAATGGTGAGACGGTAAGATTTCAAAAGATAATATCCAAATCCTCATGGGCGACTTCAAAGCGAAGGTTGGTTCCGACAACTCGATTCAATCCTGCAAATATGTGGGGAGCACTCAGGGTGCAAGGGTGTCCATGATAAATCATCGGCCTCATTCAAGCACAGTATGAGTCATTTTCATGCAGAGTATTGTACGACAGTGTCTTGTCCAATACCATCCGGATGTATACTATCACCACTGACCCTGATCGTAATCGAAGAGATCCTGGTAAGTGTGCTGAATGTGAATAAAATCGTGGGTTTCTGTGGCAGCCCTTTACCATGGAGCACTCAAATGACTTTGAGCTGACTGATGATGTTACTCTCTAAGCTCGACAGCGCTCTTTTTTTTTGGTTTTTATTTCTGTGTATTTTAACTAAAGCTCTGATATGCAGAGTAAGCTCGATGATGTTGCCACGATCGCTTCTAGACGGCAGATCTTACCGTCAACGTTAACAAGACCAAATCGTTGGATGTAAATTCGGTTAACTCTTCCAGTTTTACTGTAGCGGGGAAAGCAGTTGGGAATGTTGAAAGTTTCTGTTATAAATATTATTGATTGCAATACCTAGATCAACATAAGTGCACGGATCGCGAAGGCGAGGGCTGGTTCTGAGAGTAAAAGAATTGTATGAAACAACAATTGCATTGATCGACGTACCAAAATTCAAACTTTCAATTCAAACGTGAAATCTGTTCTACTGTACGCCTATGAAACCAAGTGTGTATCACTGTATCAGTGGAGAACACTCAACAGCTGCAGGCTTTCATCAATAGATCCCTACGGTATATAATTCGTGCATGGTAGCCTCAAAATTGGATCTCCAACGTGGAGCTCCATCGTCAGTGTAACCGAAAGCCGATAGCGACAGAAAGTCGTTAGCGAAAGTGAAAGTGGGTCGGCCACATCCAGGTCCGTCATCTACCAGAAAAATAAAAAAAGGGTGAAAGCCAGGACTACTCTTTCCTCGACCCACTAAACAACATTCCGATCCCATGTTCGCCAAACCCTTCGACTCTCCGGAACCACCAAGAAGGCATTGCTTCATAGAGGGGCTAGTGCACATTACACCCTCAAGGTTAGCTGCGTAGCCTGCAGCAACGAACATCGATGACTCGTTTTGTGGAATCCACCAAGGTAGCATGCTTGCTGACGCTTATCCAGTTTCCCAAGTGGTCCTCACCACTCCCTTTGTCCTCGGAAGGCAGGCAGGGTCGACACCACGCCTGCTTCCAACCGCACAGCAAGTATCAATAACTGATACCGCTTGCACAGTGATTTGACCTTCCTGCAAGTAAGGCCCTATCGGCCAGCACACAGAAGGACGTACCGACATGGGGCCCTGCCTGCCCCGACCTTACAGGGCACCGGTATGACCTACGTAGCCGATTTCGAACCCTTGGACCTCCTCTTGTACAGCATCTGAACTAGCCATTCTCCGAGTTCACGTGCCACCTCCTCTGTAGCTCCTTGACGATGTGGGTAATAGTCGTTGAAACGACATTCCAGCCAAACTCATCCCTACACATCCTCTGGACAAGATTGCCCGGAGTTGTATCCTTCTCGCATGTGGCATGCATACAGTCACGCATTGTGCGAAAAATCGGGGACACGAACAAAACGTATTCCGCCGTTTCCTCTAAACCAGCACAAACTGGATATTCGGGAGTTGGAAGCAACCATTGCCTTAAAGGATCTGAGTCAGGTGGAATGTTACTTCCCCATGGCACCTGTTAACGCAACTATCTACCCTCGGGATCAATCTGTGGGTCCACCTTCCTTTGACGGAACTGTCCCACGCGCGCTGCCATTTGACCATGGTAACCAATCTGGCAGTCCTGTGTATGCCTCTTGTGCCTCGCATTTTGAAGCACTCTATGTCTTCCCTGATAAGGATACCGATAGGTACCGTAAACCGGGGTCAAATTGATCAGCGGGGTGAAATTGATCATTCGGATACTACATTGTAATTCCATACTAGGAAGTTTTAAGCGTCGTTATGATTTAAACTTTTCACGTCATCTGGTTCGAAGATGTCTAGAGATTAGTGTAGACTCATTTTTTTTAGAAAAAAAGTTAGTTTTGCCTTATTTTATTAGGGATTTGCAATGTATTTCCCATTTAATCCCATTTCCCATTGCTAATAGGATTTTCCGTTAATTGTCTGTTTTAACATTTTTGTGGAGTCTTGGTTGGGAGGTTATGTAGCTAATCAGAACATGATATAGTTAAAAAATAGTTCATTTTATGATGAAAAAGTCATTTATTGTGATAGAAATCACTTATTTCAAATGAAATCGCCTACCTTAAGGCGTTAAAGGAGGAAATTTCAAAATTTAATTTTGCATTTAAAGTATTAAATTCACTAGTTGTAAGATTTTAAACGCGTTATTTGGCTTTAGAAGAGCAAAATTAAGAGGAGAAGGAAATTTTCCTTTCCAACCGATGCTTAATTGTATACTGATCAATTTCGCCCCAAAGTAACCTTTCTAATTTTCTGATATTTGGAGTTATTTAACTTAAAGTTTAAATTTGTTGAACAAATTCTGTCGCATGGTTCCATGGAGATCCACTGGGTACTGGTTTTACGGAAATTCTTTTGACAATATTTGGATTGGCACTGATGTTATCCGCAAAAGCTGTTTTAAAGTGATCAATTTGACCCCAGATTACGGTACCATACCAGTGATGATGCAGAGGGCACCGTGTGACATGGTACGGTACGCGCTCGCAACCCTCAGGCACATTAGCCTATAAGTTCCAGCTTACCACAAACTTTTGGTACTTAGCGCCGTGCCCCAAGCTGGGCCGCCATACCTCGGTATGGACGTAACGACACTAGCCAGAAGCTTGCGCTTACTGGCATACACCGAAAGGCTATTGGACATCATCCGGGACAGTGCCATTTAGCTGTAGAGGCTCTTTTGCAGGCGTAATCAACGTGGCTACCGAAGGTAAGCTTATCGTCGATTATCACCCCCAAAATGTTTGACGGAGCGCTGCGGCTTTCGGTTGTTCACAACCACCACCTCAGTTTAATGGTGAGCCAACTCCGGACCCAGGATGGAACCTTGCGGGACCCAGACTCAGAAGCGTATCGGCAATAGCTGGCCAACTGGCGCTATTAAACGCGTTCCTTACATCCAGAGTCGCTACTGTACAGTAGCAAATCCCCCTTCTCTTATCCTCGAGTGCTTTTCCGGCGGTTTTTGTAACCGACAGGATAGCATCTACGGTCGACCTCCCCTTTCGGAAGCAGTACTGGCTACTCGAGAGACCATTTACACCCTCAATGTGCCTCAACATTCTATTGAGGATGATCTTTTCGAGCATCTTCCCCTCCGTATTGATCAACCATATTGGTCATATGCCAACGGGTCTCCGGGTGGTCTCCCCGCCTTTGGCAATATAAGCAGACTTTGCCTCTTCTAAACTTCTAGGAAAACTCCCTCGTCCAGGCATTTCTGCATAGCAGATCTGAACATATCAGGAGCCTCTACATCGGTGACCCTCGGTGGTTCCCGGTCGTCCTACGAAAGGAGGCCAAGGAGCAACGGGAATGACATATCCTTTTTAACCAGAAAATCCGCATTTATCCGTTCCTAACCGTCACTAACCGCTACTAACTGAGCAGCATTTGGACGTGGTGAACGACGGTTATCAACGGATAAATGCGGATTTTTTTTTCTGGTTAGCAAAGGAAGTATCATTTCCCATGCCAAGGAGTAGGATCATGACGCGGGAAAAAAACATGGAAAAAACCCTCGATGATCCAACATCTCTGGAGATTGCTCTGTAGGAGCCATTACACCTCTCGTCACGATTCTGTAGGCATCACCCCACGGATTCGCATTGGTACTCTGACAGAGGCTTTCAAAGCAGCCCTTTTTGCTTGCCCTCCCGGTGTTCAGCGCGGCTTTTGCCGAGCTCCTTTAAGGAGAAACTTCAGATAATACAAATATGGCTGCCACAATGGCCGACTTTGACCCCTACTCACGTTTTCAAGAGCACCAATCTTAAAAGTTCGTAAACAAATGCGCCTGATTAGGAAAAGCCGCCTCTTTTTGCAAGTGAGCAAAGCCAGAATAAACAAGTGCGGCTTGGTTCGGTGTATCGTTCGTCAGATTTGTCCCTCTAAAATTTGTATGCAAAATTGCAATGGGATTTCTTGATGTTTCACCTTCCACCCGTTGCATGCCTGTTGTTCACGGATTTCCCGGAACAGATCAACCAAATGGGTGGACTCGTGAATCCTTGTGCCTTATGGCCTTTGGCGCCGCATCTCCTACACAGTTTGCTTATGTCAGGACGTTTGCAGTCCCATGACTTGTGTTTTGCTTCCAGACACCTGAAACCAACCTCCGGTGGCTCATGGAAAGTCGGATAACAAATGCATCAGCCCTTTCCGTAGCGCTTCCGCTCTAGCTTCATTTCACCCGTACGAGTTCCTCTTCCGCTCGAGCTTCGTCCAAGGGGGGTCCTCCCCTTGGTTCACCGTACTCTGCTGAGTGCCTAGCAACTGTTCCCTTCCATCCGGGACGGGCCAGCCTTTTCAGGCCCATCCTTCCCAGCTTTCCGGGACGCCTGGCTGTGGTCCGACTTGCCGACATTACTGCCGACCTTTGGGGTTAGTAGTATCCTAGCCTTGCGGGCAACGCCAGACAGCTCCTCACCTGGTGTATCGAAATCTGCAAACAAGCGTTAGTTTGGAACCCAGTAGGATATCGTAACAGAGACATGCTCAGAGGCTCATGGCGGCGGCGCAGCTTCAACAAAGAAATAGAGGAAGTCGACAGAAATATGACCTGGCCGCAGGTCAATGCGATGGTGAGCTGAGCAGTCGCCCAGGATGGAGAAATTTCAATTCGGCCCTATGCACCACCATGATAGTCAGAACTGAAAGTAAGTAGAAAAAAGTCTACATAAGGGAACGAGGGACTGAGGTCCCAAAAAATAGCCATACCATTTATTCGGACCTTTGAGAACTGAGGATCAAGGGAATACTTGATAAATGCCTACCATATGTACGGCAGAGTGGAATAGACGTTCAATAATAGATCGATAGTTTCCGACATTACCCGTCGTTCGCTAACAACGACTCTGGTGACTTCTTAACCTCTCGGCCATCAACAACTTAATCTGCTGAGCATCGGGCGTGGCCGAGGATGGAAAGGGGCAGCCGTAAACCAAGGACACCTTTTTTGTTTTCAAAGACAAATGCTTCATCTACAGCTTTGGGTTCCTTTCCTCAATACCCAAAAGATTTAACTTGCAAGTTTGTTGATGCAAACAAATTGAAATCCGCTGCATGGTGCCATTATTTAAAATCACATTAATTGAAAAAATACCGATTCGAAAAAATGGTTCTTGGAACCCTGTCTTTAAACAGCTGTTGGCGTAAAGTAGGCCATTATACCTAGATACGAAGCCTCTGCAATTTTGGGGTACCTACGGAAAACCTTACTAAATTCTCAGGCAAGTACTGGATCGATATTGATTTGCTGTTCAGATCAGTTAAAGTTTAGATTAAATTTCCATTGATAAATGTCAAAGTTTTCCATAAATTTAAAAGTGAGGAAGAGGAAGACAGGCAAAACATATGTTCGCTGTGCAGCTGAGTCATACGCAAGTGCGATAGGGGACGGGAAAATACCCACAACACAACCCAAATGCAGCATGTTGTTGTGCTAGCAACGCAAACGCATCAGTGTACCACTACAATACCAAACCAACACATGGTCTTGCTTGACGATTGCCGCACATGCGCTCGTAACACCATCAGCTGGTCGCGATAGCAGTCAGCAGGGAACTGGGTTTCTCTGTTCTGGCAGTATAATGTAAAATATTAATAACAAATGCATTTATGAATTTTGAAAAAAATAAACTTTTGAGATTTGAGTTCTATTATTATTAATAACCATATCATTAAAACACCCACATAGTCTTATAAAACTTAACGTTTCAAAGCAATCTTTCAATGAATTTTATATGTGTCATCTTCCCCTAGCTTCAATCAACGGATACTTAGTTGTTTCAAACAATGTATAAATTACAGACAATTTATTATACCCTCAATTCTCCCATAGTAAATCTTACACTACTACCTACATCTACGCCACAAGGTAGACAGACAGACGGGCGAGCGTGCGAATTCAAGCCATATGATCGAAATGGCATTCCGTCAAGTCATTGCCACGGTTGTTTAGTTGAGGCGACGCGAAATCCGCGAAACGAACACGAAACACCTACGAGTTCAAGAAGTGAATGGCGAATAGTAAAAAAAAATGTCACTGGCGGCGGCGAGCTTCGGTCAGCACCGGTAGCATTTGGTTCAAGGTTGGATTTTGCCTCCAAATCTGACCCACAATGATATAGGTAAAGAAAGATAAAGCTACTGCCCACGATAAACGCAAGATAAACAAAGGAAGTGTCGCAGAGTTTTCGGTTTATCTTGTTTTGAATAATATCATGTTGTGGTCGGTCAGAATTGCGAACATGCGCATTTAGGAAATCTTTAGTCGGGAGAAATAAGAACGGACCATAAAAATAAAGTAAATGTTTGAATGTCATTCAGTACCTATTACCAACCCTCCTTATTCATTTGCGTCATTTTTGAACCAAACTGTGCACTACGTCAACGAGCTGTTCCCAACGTGATGCATTATGAAGGTTCTAAAAAAACACCATTTTTATATTTTCGTAATTCATTGATAACAAGCTGTCCCGAGAAATGTCGTACTGCCTGCCTACTATGTTTTTGAAATACTAGTTCCGATGAGAAATGGACCGCAAAATAAAATTTTAAATATTCTCTTCGGAGCCCTGCACGTATGGAACACTGAAAAAATAGTGTAGATTTGTTGCCCCGTTCCCGAGCCTATTCGTGACATGCAAACACCGTTCAGTTTTTATTTATATAGATAGAATTTCGATATTGTACTCTGCGCAAGTATTAATACGCCTGGATTTTGTATTTTGAGGGAACAGGTACAAAAAAATATTTTAAAAATATTTATTTATGTTTTTAGTAGCTTTTGTAATACATGTAAGTTAATAACAATGTTGATTGTTATTTTTCCAATGTTCTTTCAATCTATGACTGTGATTTTTTTATTGAGATAATTCAATCCTCACTTTACCAAACACCGTATGTAACATATGTAAACAAAAAAGATTTTCACATGAGCCGCTGAATTTCGTTGAAGACTACGTGTATCACTCACCTTTGGGGATGATTTGTGAAGAAACTTCCACTTCAATTTTCTCCGCTCGTGGATTTTGTGGGATACGGTGTTTGGTAAAGTTAGTGTCGAATTATTATGTTATGCATATTTTAAATTATCAATGATTATATTTTTTAGGTTCTTGCGAAAACGAGATTTACAACAACGTTCCTAAAGTGAATAGTAATACTATAGTTTCGAAACTAAATTATACTGCTGAAATTTGGACTTCTATGTCCAATGTAAATGTCTTATGTTTTAGAGGAAATTTCAAGACAACATTTTGTGGTTTACCTTCAAAAATTACTACAAAATATTCACAGATATTTTAAAACTTCTAAGTAGTTTAAAAATTTGCCATTAATTCAGAATTTCCACGAACATTCTAATCTTCTTCTTCTTCTTCTTCTTCTTGGCGTAACGTCCTCATTGGGACAAAGCCTGCTTCTCAGCTTAGTGTTCTATGAGCACTTCCACAGTTATTAACTGAGAGCTTCCTCTGCCAATGACCATTTTGCATGTGTATATCGTGTGGCAGGCACGAAGATACTCTATGCCCAAGGAAGTCAAGGAAATTTCCTTTACGAAAAGATCCTGGACCGACCGGGAATCGAACCCGTCACCCTCAGCATGGTCATGCTGAATACCCGTGCGTTTACCGCCTCGGCTATATGGGCCGAACATTCTAATACAAATTCCAATATTGGTAAGAGCCCATTAGGGGGCATCAATTAGGTACGTAGCACTAAAAAATCGGAAGTTTCAAACCAACCAAACAAAACAAACAAGCAAATCGAGTTAAATGGGGAATGATAACAAAATAATGTACTTTAAATATCTAATTGAAAACAAAATAAGTTCTCATTTGCAACAAATTGATATATCATTTTGTTATCCACCTTTTCCGAGTTAATATCATACGCAGTTCTGAGGGAGTTACTTCTTCCGTTGAGTAACAATTCAAATTTAATAATCCCTTGAAGTATTCAATTTGATAGTTTTAAGGCATTCATTTCCTAAATAAGTAAACGATATAACAAGATTAAATTTCAACTTCGGAAAAATCTCGTGATTACAAGCCAAACAATCAGCATATCGTCGCATTTAAGTACCATTGGGTATCAGATTCCGCTCAATGTATCACCTCACCTTACCGGTCAGACTAAGGCCTGAGTAACCTCTGCTGTACATAGTAATCGTCTCTATTCTACTCGCTCCTTGGCTGTTTGTCTCCAGCCGTAGATGGTACGCAGCACCTTCCGTTCGTAAACTCCAAGGGCGCATTGATCCTCTGCACACAGGGTTCATGCTTCGTGCCCATAGAGGACTACCGGTCTAATCAGCGTTTTGTAGATAGTTAACTTCGTGTGACGGCGAACTTTGTTCGATCGTAGAGTACACAAATTCTTCAACCGCCTTGATCAATTTCATCACCGTCGATAGAAATCCGTATTTCTATTCGTATTCGTGCATAATCTGTCATAGCTGTTCTCAATCGATTGTATCTTACACTGAGGCAAATTTTTCTTAAGAAATTCATTACAGCGGTCTTAAGAAAAATCTCATAAGAAGGCTCTTATGAAAATCAAAAGATATCATATGAAACGTTGATCCCGAAAAGCCAAACTTATTATTGCACTCCATCCATTCCAACTTTCGAAGCGTCGATTGGCGCGTAAGTAAAGCACGCGTTCTCCGATCCCGACGTCCCTGGTTTGATTCCAGGGTGCGATTTTGCGCAAACATATTTCATAAGATGTCTTATGAAATGATATCATAATAATTTCTTATGAAAATCAAAACTTTTTCTTATGTCGAAATTTCATAAGACAAACTTATGCCTTTCTTAAGATCAGTTTTCTCAGTGTACGCCGATTTGAAATCGGTGAACAAGTGATGCGTGGGCAGTGTGGGCACGTTGTATTCGCGGCATTTCTACAACACCTAACGGATGGCGCACATCTGGTCCGTTGTGGTGCGCTTACCCATGAATCCAGCCTGATATTGCCCCACGAACTCTCTTGCAGTCGGTGATAGACGGCGGCATAAAATTTGAGAGAGTACCTTGTAGGCAGCGCTCAGTAGTGTGATCGCCCGATAGTTTCCGCAATCCAACTTGTCGCCCTTTTTGTAGATGGGACACACGATACCTTCCATCCACTCCTCCGGTAATACTTCCTCCTCCCAAATCTTGGTAATGACCCAGTGTAGTGCTCTCATCAGTGCTTCTCCACCGTATTTTAGTAACTCGCTTAGTGGTTAAACTACTCCAGCGGCTTTGTTGTTTTCGACCGACTAACTTCCTCTTCAATCTCTGGGAGGTTAGAGGCTGGAAATCTTTCGTCCTGTGCACGTACTCCTAGATCTGTTACCACGCCACCTTCGGTGCTTGCAACGCAAGTTGCAACGTCGCCATTGAGGTGCTGATCGTAATGCTGCCGCCACCTCTCGAACACCTCACGCTCGCTAGTGAGAATATACCCGTGATTATTTTGGCACATGTTTGTGGCTTATGGCATAAGGCCTCTGCATGAGCGGTTCAGCTTCTCGTAGAACTTTCGTGTGTCCTTAGCCCGGTATTCGTTTTAGTTATTTTGCCTCCTATTACCACCTAATGATGGGCATAAGTCCCTTTGAGGCAACAAAAGTCACGAACGGCTGAACCGATCAGGATGGCTCTTGCAAGGTTTGATTCGTATTCATGGTGGCTGTGTTTATATGCAGAAAAAGTTAGGAAAATCATTAAAAAAGTATTAAAATTGTGAAAATACTGTTTTTTCATGAGCTGGGAAGGAAAGCAACACGATCGAAACGAAACCAATCTAGAGTGCCGTGACGTTATGAGTTCAACAGTTGTCAAACCACTACAGCTTGGCAAGACAACGTTTGCCGGGACAGCTAGTTTAAGATAAATACCTTGATATGATATTCACTTGTTATATTCTTCTGCTCGGGACGTGCCTCATTCGCTCTCGTATGATGTTGCAGCATTCTCGCCCATGCTGCATTCTTCTCGTTTTTCAACTGTTCGCATTCGTTGTCGTACCAGTCGTTTCTGTGATTCGGAGTCGCGAAGTCTAGTGCTGTAGCCGAGGTACTACCTATGGCGGATCGAATGTCCCTCCATCCATCTTCAAGTGTAGATGCGCCAAGCTGCTCTTCCGTTGGTAGGGCCACTGCTAGCTGCTGCGCGTAGTCTTGAGCCACTTCTACGTTACGCAGCTGCTCGATGTTGAGCCGCGGCATTCGACTTCGACGCGTGGTAATGACTGTCGAAAGTTTTGAGCGCATTTATACAGCGACTAAGTAGTGATCCGAATCTATATTCGCACTGTGGTATGTGCGGACATTGTTATATCCGAGAAGAACTTACCGTCGATTAGAATGTGGTCGATTTGGTTATCTGTTTGATGGTCGGGCGATCTCCAGGTGGCTTTGTGTATATCTTTGCGGGGAAAAAGGTGCTTCGAACTACCATCCCAAGTAACCAAAATTCAGCTTCCCATGACACAAAATGCACTTTCAAGTTCCGTGAAGTTCAGATAAAGTTCCGAATGGAACTTTCTGGCTGCATAAGAGGCTAACAATGAGCCTTCCTGGAACTTCGGACACAAGTTCCGGCAAGGTTAACTGTTAGCCTCTTAAGCAGCCAGAAAGTTCCATTCAGAACTTTATCCGAACTTTACGGAACTCAGTGGATAATTCACACTGAGGAAGATTACAAGTGGTAGTCGAAATACGCGTATCTGTCAAAGGATAAGCGACATAGGGCGGAATTAAAAGGTACGAAACTGATAACACTCATTCAAGGTATAAAAAATGTACTTAAGCTCTTTTCACATGTTATGCTAGAGTCTAGTCTAGTCTAGTCTACACATTCATTGAAAGAATCCTGGAAAATTATAGGATCGACTACTTCTATCATTTTTCTTGTCATTATTAATGGTTGCAGTGCATCAGAGATGCATCACAAGCATTAAAGCGGTCAGGCCTACTGTGCAGCGTTTTTATTGTTTTTTTTTTGGAATCAGCAAACGGGGACATCTCGTACCAACCGTTCTGTGGAAAGGGAGAATAATATATCGCTCTTTTCACATGTTATGCTAGAAGTGCAAAACAATAAATCAATGCCAGTGCCGATAATTCAGAAAACATTATAAACTAGCTGTACCCGGCAAACTTTGTCTTGCCTACTGCGATTTTTGACGTTTCAAGTTTCTAGCCAAGCCCAAGTCCCCGGTGGAAGAGGTATAGAAAATCGATTTTCGAAAACTCTCAATTTTTCCATGTTTTTTGGCTCATAAACCTTCCTTGGGTGAAAACTAACAGAACAAAACAAAGATGACCCAAATCGGACGTTCCGTTCGCGAGTTATGCGCGGTCCCACGTATGCCACTGCAATTTTTATATATGTACTAGCTGTCCCCAGCAAACTTTGTCTTGCCTACTGCGTTTTCTGACGTTTCAAACCCCTAGCCAAGTCCAAGTCACCGTTCAAAATGTATGAAAACACGATTTCCAAAAAATCTCAACTCTCCCATGTTTTTTGCCTCATAAACCTTCCTTGGGTAAAAACTAACAGAACAAAACTAAGACGACCAAAATTGGACCTTCCGTTCGCAAGTTATGCGCGGTCCCACGTATGCCACTGCATTTTTATATATATAGATATATAGATTTTCAGTGACTACGATCGCGTCGATTACCGACGCGCTGGCGTGACAAGTGAGACGGGATAGAATAGAAAAAAAAAACAGCTAAGCTGGAAGACTTCTACCGCAGCCGAAAAAAATTTTCGACGGAGCACTGGGTGGAACAGTTGTTCGCTGCAAGGGCAGTCTTTGAGCCATACAAAACGGATTCTATGCAAGTAAGTACGTTTTACAAGTAAGTACGTTGAAATATAATAGTATAGTGAAACAAAATGTGAAATTATCACAAGCTGTGGCTGTTGAGCTCGATTTCCGAGTGATTTAATTAAATGAGAAATTCTTCCGGACTCCGCTGTCTCCAAAGTTCAAGTAAAGTTCACTTTGGTACGGTTAATATTTATCCGAACTTTGAATAGTAAGTTCGGAACGGAACATTTCAAATTTTTGTTATATGTCCATTCAAACTATATTTGAACTTTATAGGCACGCAAAATATCAACATGACCTCGGTTAAAATTTGATTAAACTCTACTCTAAAGTTCAAAGTAAGTTCTTTATGAACCTCTTTCCGACTTAAATGTCGTTTTAAAGAGAAGTCAAAAGCTTGTACTTGTACTTCCAAGTTCATAAACAATACATGAGTAACTTTTTGAAGAATCAAGTTCAACGAAACCGGAATTGCTCTAGACTTTTAAGTTAGTTCTGTTCGCAAAGTTAGTTCTGTTACCGAACGGTAACTTTGCGCAAATGGTGGGCAGTGTAGGGCAACTTTTATATAGCTACCCCAACAGTCGTTTTAAAGTATGGGCGTCGTGCGTGTTGACCCAATGCGCGTCACGGTACGCCAACGCGCAATAGAGATGTGATGAGTTTCAGTAGCCACCTGAAGCGGGTGGCGATGTAGGCGGAAATACGGAGAATGAGAGAAAATACTGAGGGGAAGATCGTACGATGAGACTGCGAGGGAAGAGGTGACAAGTGTTTCAGGTCGGGGGTTCCACGTTTGGACCTTCGATCGGGGTAATTATGGCACCCTCGTTGACAATTATGTGCCATTTGTGCTGTGGACAGGCTGCCCAAGCACCCGCTAGCCCGAAACCACCCGCCGGTCCCAGAGATCCTGCGAAGCCAACGTTCCAGCTCACGATCGCAATTAGTAGGATCGCACCGCTAAAGACAACCACGGACCTGCTCACCTGATTGTCGACTCGTTCGTCCGGTCAGAATCTATCGACCATCGGACCGTGACAAGCACCTTCGTATCGGACGACCAGCTAGGTCCACGTGGGCCGTCATTCCGCCAAAGCCTTCCGGCCGCGCTGCTGCTCGGTCTACCGTTTAGCGTCTTGCCAAACCCCTGGATCTACTCCGGACCACGACCGATCGCCCGATCACCTTCGTCTGGCACCTAACGATTGTTGGGGTAGCTTTATAAAAGTTGCCCTACACTGCCCACCATTAGCGCAAAGTTACCGTTCGGTAACAGTTCTTCAAGTGGAATCCGAACTTCTTGTTGCTTCGGTTCTCTGTACTATTAGGTACGACCCAAACAAGACCCCTGAGAAGATAAGTTCAAGCCTAACTTTACCAAACACCATATGTAACATATGTGAGCAAAAAAAAAAGATTTTCACATGAGGCGCTGAATTTCGTTAAGGGCTACTTTTTTTTTATCAATTCGTTTATTTGAAGGCTCACCCGCCGAACCCAGCTTAACAGAGCCGAATCATTTTAAAAAGTGAAAATATCACTTTCTATTATTTACACTTTGGTTTACATTACAATTTTCACCCTTCGAACAATTATTATTATAATGTTCCACTGATGCAACTTTTTCCATGTGACCAATGTTTGGGTAACACTGGTCCGAGCTAGCCTTTTTCGTTCCACTCTTCTCATTGTTGCGCCTCGATCGCCGTCGCTTGTTCGTTGCTGTATTCTGTTCAGTTGAAGAGCTCGATCCATTGTCGCCTTAAGGGCTACTTGTATTACTGACCTTGGGGAATAATTTGTGAAAAAATGCCTATATTTTTCACGTTTCATCAAAGTTAAATTTTTGAGTTGCTATGGGAACAGTGAACTTCCCCTTCGATTTTCTCCGTTCGTGGATTTTGTTAGATACGGTGTTTGGTTAAGTTAGGCTTGAATTGGTCGGCGTTAAATCAGCGAGGACCATGTGTCTTTTTCTCAATTTCGAGAAAAGCGACTTTTAAGTTTGACACTCTGCAAATTGTTAAAGTTGTGCTACAACTTTCTTTAATTGTAACAATAAGCTAAACGGGTAGAAGTGTAGCTAATGTAATTCTTGATCAAATGCCTTAAAAATCTAATTTTCATCAATTTTGTTACTTGTTCCCCTCTGACTTAACGCCGACCATTGCACAACTACGCCAATGCATCTCACAAAAATCAATTTTACCGACGTATAATTCAGCTTGATCATCAATAGTCCTGCTCAATGAGGTAGGTTGAACTTCCTCCAAAGTTGCTTCAATTTGTTCTTTTCATTCTTGATGGCCCAGACCTTTTGATCCTTAAAGCATCCTGTTCTTACACTTCAACCAACAGCATTGAACAGGACTATAGTTTTACAACAAATGACAATGACTGCATTAGCTTCAGCCGTAATAATGATACCTCGTTGAACTATGTATAGGCCGTCTTCAGTGTGTCGCCGCTTATGACTTAACTCCAGTTCGTGATGCGACCACCAAGACAGTGCCCTTGAAATCATAAATTTTCTTTGGTGCAAACATTTTCTATATTTTACCAAATCCACTTGAAAACTATGGGAGGTTGGTCATCTACCACCACGTAGGATGAATAGGGACCGTTGCATTTCAAAGTGGAACGGTACATCTGTTGACAAATTTACTGCTCCTGATTTGATGTCGGTCGGTCCCCTGGCGCCATACGTACTCGCAAAAGGGACATGTTACCATCTTGAGTAGTGTAAACATATGAGCGGATAAGCGAGCATACAATGCATGCGGTGATTAGCCAAAGGATAAGAAAAGATGAACCAAGAAAAAGTCAAGTGGTTTTATGTTTTGGGTTTAGTTTAACACTTGTACCTAAGTCATGTTCAATCAGCAATGATTTCAATGCAGTAGGTTACTCTTAAAGCCTCGGCCGTCAGACCTTGCTTTCCATGTTTCAAAATATAATATAGAAATACCGTTCCTATAGTACTCATCAAGGTATTCCTATTTCCATTCTACACAAAACTAAGGATTGAAGTATTGTTTAGTTTGTTTCTTATTTTTATAGTTTTTTTTTGGTAAAAGTGATAGATAAATATGGGCGGTACTGTGGTAATCCAGATACCGATTATTGGGCAGATTCGTAATTAGAATAATTACAGATAGATACGGATGATTATCGTAGAAGATTCAACACTGATTCACCAACACGTCATACACTTCCAAACGCACAATTTATTCTAATTCAAATTACATAGGAAAATCACAGCCAGTGTTGCCACATTTTTATCTGTACCGGAGGCTCAAAAATCTTTTTTATCTGTACCAGATATTCGAAAAATCTGTACCCAAAATCTGTACCAAATTTTTACCACATTTGATTTAAAATCGCTTAAAATACACAAAAAAGAGCATTACATTCAGGTTAAACTATGAAAAACACTTAATTTTAGTATACTGTTACCAATTTCTGAACTTAAAAATGTTTTAAATTTGAATTTTAATGATTTTTTCTCAATTTCAAAAAATCTGTACCATTCTGTACCTTTTGCTGAAAATCTGTAATCTGTACCGTACAGAATCTGTAGCAAAAACTTGAAAAAAATCTGTACTTTTACAGAATAATCTGTACCTGTGGCAACACTGATCACAGCCTACTGCTTGTGATTGATTCTAAGTATAGGGCACTGCATTGTTTTGATTTTGTATGGGATTCTGACGTTTCTTGGCCTTGTTGTTTACAAAGTATCTGTAAGAGTGAAAGAGAAGGAGATAATTTCATGCAGTGCCCTATAGCACACATACCATAATCGCTGCTCTTCGAATTGGATTGATTTAGAAACGGAAAACCCACGTGTGCCATCATGCTAAAAACATGAAATTTGAATCAAGCAAGCCGTGCTATAACCATCACAGTTTTCCAAGAACTTACCGCACAAACTTGTTGTCAGTCAAACAATTGCATCTTGATAATGAGGTTAACCGAAATGAGTTGCACCATTGAACATAATGCAGTTATTTGATTGAGAAAAATAGGACTTAGTGAGTGATACTGAAACCACCTGAAACGGTGATGGAAAACAATTTTTATAGTTCGGCGTAGTTGCAAAAATTAATATAAGCAATAACAGTGCCTACTTCGTTTTGTGTGTAGCAAGTAACAAAGCGTAGCGCATGTAACGTTTGTATATTACGTTCATCTGCAAATTCATTTAAAACTGCTCGAATTTCTCTTGCGTCGCATCGAATATCTATCGAGCACCCCATATAATCAAGCAAATGCGAACGCAGCCGTGAGTTAAAAATAGCTTTAGCTCACGTGGTACGCAACCATATTTTAAAAATAGAAGAGAGCACAAGAGGGGCGTGGTTTCGTCAGCAGAACAACACTGAGAGCAGAGAGCCAACGTGAGTGTGAGAGCAAAAGTCTGGATGAATAGCCCTTTGAAGCTCGTTACACAAACAAATTAAGACATTTCTGCTGAAATTATGGCAAATAAAATGACCTCGAATAATCTGTTCAGGATCATAAACTCACGGCAATCAAAGAAACCGCCATTGCTCTATTAAATACCGTTGCTAATTGCCGCTACATTCAACCGCAATTTGCCTGAAAATGAGTCGTTTCGGTACAATTCGTTTTGCTCGATTTTGATCTCATCTCCACGCGATGGAAATCCAATCAGCCAATAGCAAGCCAGCATTTGGTCTTAGTGGAAAACTAAATCACCCACACTTCTACCCTGCCGCCGCCTTCGTTGTGGACTGGATGCTGCGTCGAATCCCTTCTCGTGCACATGTCGCGAGGAAAAGTCAGTCTACTTCAATGAGTCGTGCGGTTTAGTTCTGGGTTTTCGATCGGAAGGGCGCGCGTTTCAAGTGGTTTTAGGGAAAGTATAAGTGATGCTGTGTGATCTTTCCATTTTTGGAATTTGAGTATGTGATCGTCGTTAAGTGTTTGTACATTGAAGAAACGATACTGCTGTTGGATAAACGAAATTGGTGAAAATAGATTGTGTTGTGGTTTGAGAAAATTATCGCAAAACATAAATAAATGTACAACAAAATGTCCAGCTTTGAATCTTCAGATGGCGAACTGTGCCAAACAGTGTGTGATTCAGAGTCATATTACGATCAGCCTCATCATTACTACACACAGCTCTATCCAGCGGATTCGCAAAATACTGGTATGTAAATAAAACGATTCAAGCTGATAATTTTCAATATTTGGATATTTTGTTCAAATTTTTTGCCCATTGATTTGCTTTGGTGGAGTAGCGTATTGATTAGACCAGAGATATACATATTAAAAAGACAAAACTATAACTTTGAGAATGAATAAAATAGTTATTTATGCAACGAGTTGCAAAACAATGATTTTTACAGCACGAGTCGTACCTACATTTATCCAACGAGGCTTGCCGAGTTGGATAAATATGACGAGTGCTGTAAAATTAGAGTTTTGCAATGAGTTGCATACAACATTTTTGCAATGACAAAAAAAAACATTCATTAGAATATGATCATTTCCATCAGTACCATCGTACTTCACGGTGATTCAATGGGAACGACCACGTGCTCCATCATACGAGACACGAAATTTGGATCAAGCAAGCCGTGTTATAACCGTCATAGTTTTTTCCAGTTCACACCGTGGAAACTTGGGTTGTTGATCAAACAATTGTATTATGATTCATAATACAATTGGAATTAGTTGCATTATGAACCATATTGCAATTGTTTGGCATAGTGAGGAAAAGTAGGCCGTTTCGTTACTAAAACGGCTAGTATAAACATAGAATTTATAGTGTCGAGTTGCAAAAAAATGATTTTTTTGCAATTCAGTATCATAATTTATATTTTATCTAACTTATTTTGGTATCATAATGGTCATTTTTTTTCCAAACTGAATCATTATGCAACTGAAATGAGTTGCATAATGAAAAATAGTTGTATAATGTTCATAATGCAACTCAAATGATCATTGCATAAAACTTTGTATGGAACTCGTTGCAAAACTCGATTTTTTTAGCACTCTTCGAATTTATCTATCTCGGCAAGCCTCGTGCTGAAAAATTCTACTTTTTGCAACTCGTTACATGAATAACTATTTCGATCAATTTTCACAATAAAAAACTTGGAATAATGAGTGATTGATGTTTTTACTGCACAGTGGATCAAAAATGTTTGAAACTTTATAACAATGGCATTTCAGAGTCAGTAAGTTTAAAAACGTATTATATTCTTCGATGTGAACATTTTTTATTAAATTCGATACACTAAGCAGAAATTCCTGGCAAACCGAAATCTAATGGAAATTAAATAAATAAATAAAATTTTGTAAAAATCAACTCTTCATACGTTCAGGATGTCGTCATTTTGGTTTTCTAAAAATTGTACAGGACTGGTCAAAAATGAAGTTAATATTCACTAAGAACTCAACCAAAATTTCCGACATTTTTTTTTTTCAACAGTTTCTATTACAACTTCCGCTTCCCTTAGTAGTTGTCGTCGATTACCTGATCAGTTTTCTGTCTTTGTTGCGGAAGCTGCAGCCGTATTTTTAGCAGTGAAAAGCATGAATGACCCAACGTATCCAACGATCATACTCTCGGAATCCGCCAGTGTACTGTCATCCTTAACCCTAAAAGGGATACCTGGGGTCCATTGGACCCCAGGCGCCTTTCAGAGCTCGTCTTTGATGGAACACACTTAGCGAGGTGACGAAACTGAGGCCTTGAAGGTATCCCTTTTAGGGTTAAATAACCCAAAACAGAAGCATGCTTGGATACAAGCAATCGAAACCATAACCTTCTAATATTGTGTACCAGTGCCTAGACCAGTGCTGAAAATGTCATTTCGACATATCCAAATTCAATCACCTACAGCTCATTCTAGAAGCTGAGCCTGAGAATATGGGATATGAAAAACTTGTGCGGCTGGATCAGTTCTACAGGAAAGTCACGAAAAAACCGCTCTTTTTCGAATATTTAAGGTAACTGTCACGGACGACTACCTTCGAAAAATGCCAATTGATATTCATGGTGAATATCAATAGGCATTTTTCGAAGGTAGTACGCGACGTTCAACTTCAATATGGGCGATTCTCGCTGAGACCGGCCCAATATTTACACCTTGTTTTCAAAAATGTTTGAGGTGGCGATTTTCTGAAAGTCTTCACTTAAAAAAGTAAGGAAAATGCATTTGGTTACTCAAATTGATGGACCCCCCGTTAGTTAGAGCCACAACAATTTTTGCAGACCCCTCGATTTTGGTCAAATGGTGGCTCATTTAAACCGTTATAACTCGAAAGTTTCTCAAATGACCACATCAAAACGAATTGTTGTTGAAAAGAGGAAAGATAGAGCTACTATTTACAGTAATAAAAAGTTGGGTCGGCCATATTGATTTTGGCCGCCATCTTGGATTTTTATACCAAAACATTTTTTCACCATGAGGGCAATCACCGATTTTCAAAATTTTTGCATCAATTGAAAGCTGAGACATTTATACATAACATATAAAAAAATTAAGGATATTAGAGATGTCTTTTTCTTCTTTCAGAAGTTATCTGTCGTTTTGTAAACCATGTCACTTTTGCGCACTGGGCCCGGTGCCGGCCGTTTACATAAAAGCGTCATTTCGCAGTGTTAACGAACACGAATTTAAAATCTGAACCCACTAATGGAAAGCTGAATGTTTAATTTACAAAACTGCAGATAACTTTTGATAGGAAAAAAGGACATCTTTAATTTTTTGATATGTTATGTATAAATGTCTCAGCTTTCAATTGATGCAAAAAATTTGAAAATTGGTGGTTACCCTCATAGTGAAAAAAATGTTTTGGTAAATCCGAGGTACATGAAAGTTCGATAATAATCGAGATTTTGACACCGTGCGACGCTCTCGAAAAAATAGAAAGGAAATAGGATTTTGGTACAGGAATGGTCAGGAATTCAGTATGATTTTAACAGTACATGTAAATAATTACGACACATAAACATGATCCAGACACGAATGCCACATAAGTGGTAAAGTGTCTTTAATAAATATTAATAATAATAATAACATAAACATGATTATAATCTAGTAATATAATCATAATTTAAAATGCATATTAGCAAAGGAAACCAATAACCCTCCTCCTATAAATACAGAGAAAGACAAATAAACCAATCAATCGTGACGTACTTATTGGATGATGATGATGATGATGATAATGTGATGATGATGATGATAAGGTCTCCATTCACAGTTTCGTCATCTACGGTCGTCTTAGCTTGCCCTTTCCGGTCTCCGGGAAGAAATGTGTCGGGGTCAATGCCCAGGCATTGTTAAGCGTCACGATCAGCCGTCGGATGTTCGCCCGCTTTTTCCACTTTCCCTCCTTGAGCCGCATCGTCACTTTCGAATGCCTCTCCGATGAGACACAAAATCGTATCTAGCCATTTTTTCCTCATCTGTAGAGCCTTTTAACCACTGCGTCCATTATTTAGGAATATTGTGGTATGACCCATATTTAATTTGGTGCTAGTCAAGTATCCTGTCACGATTGAGCTGTGATGGACAATGGTTGATGTAACACCTGATCCCAACTAGGCACAACTCGTTTTATAAAGTTTATTACCCTGTTGGGATTACTTCTCCAAATTTCCAAGGGCTCTAGAAACCCTTTACCAAATATCGCCAATCTGTGATGGTACAGCACTCCGCAGTTGCAGAGTAAATGCTCGGCAGTTTCGTTTTCCGTTTGACAGAAACGACACTCGGAGGATTGGATTTTTCCAATCTTACTTAGATGATATTTACTCGGGCAGTGGCCAGTCATCAGACCAGTAATTACCCTGAGATCTCTTTTGTTCAGATTCAGTATGGACCTGGCTTTTTCTGCACTGGGTTTTATGAACCTTTTTGCTTGCTTGGATGTATCCGTGGCATTCCAATTAGATTCTACAGTGGACAATTCCCAAGTTTTTAGTTTCATCCGAAGAGCACACTCAGGAACTCCACAGAAAGGTTCAGGGCCTACAAAGCTTGATGCCGCACCCTGTCTAGCTAAATTGTCGGCGTTTTCATTTCCCAGAATTCCACAATGATTGGGCACCCAGTATAAAGTTACCTCGTTCCTACTGGCCAATTGCTTCAGAGAAATAATGCATTCCCACACTAGCTTTGATTGACACGTGAATGCTTTTAGCGCATTTAGAGCCGCCTGACTGTCCGAAAAAATACAGAACTTGGCAAACCTATAATTTCTTTTCAGACAAATGTTGGCACACTCTAGAATGGCTTGAACTTCCGCTTGAAATACAGTGGGACTGCATCCCATTGGTATAGCCTTACTGATACCGGGGCCAAAAACACCAGCTCCAGTATTTTCCCCCATCTTGGACCCATCAGTATAAAATACAATAGAACCTGGACGTAAACTTGGCCCACCAGCATCCCAAACATAGCGACATGGTTTCACCACTTTGAACCATGTTTAATTTGAAGTCTTTGATGATCCTCAAATGTCCAGCAAGATCCCCGTCTAGGACTTTATTGTAACGTATAATCTGCAGGGCACTTTTTGCCGCTTGTAGTTTAACAAATTGATGCAATGGCAGTAAATTAAGAAGGGCATCCAAAGTAACTGATGGAGTGCTTTTCATTGCTCCTGTCATAGATATACATGCAAGTCTTTGTAACTTACTTAGCTTTTTTTGACAGGTTACCTCATTTGTTTTGGGCCACCAAACAAGTGAAGCATAAGTAATCTTAGGCCGGACTATTGCAGCATAGATCCAGTGAATCATGTTAGGTCTAAGACCCCAGGTTTTTCCTAAGGCTTTGCTGCAGACCCAAAGGGCATTGGTACCCTTGGTTAAAACATTGTTTAAATGAGAATTCCAATTCAGTCTTTTGTCCAAAGTTACCCCAAGATGTTTAACTTCTTCTGAGAACTGAATTTGAACTCCATATAAAAAAGGTTCAGTAAGATTTATTTTTAACCTTCTAGTAAAAGGTACAATTACAGTTTTTGAAGGGTTTACGTTTAATCCCTCCTCTCGGCACCATTTGATGGTAACATTCAACGCAGATTGTAGCCGGCTAGATATTGTGTCGTCATATTTTCCACGTATCAGAATAGCTAAATCATCTGCGTATCCAATAACCTCAAAGCCTTGATTGATGAGTTTTTTAAGGAGTTCGTCCACTACCAAAGACCACAATAAGGGCGATAGTACTCCTCCTTGAGGACAGCCCTTCACAGATCTTACTGATAGTTGCGCACCTCCAAGAACGGTAGAGATCTCTCGATCTGTAAGCATCGATATTATCCATTCAATAATGCATTTATCCAAGCCCCTTGCTTCCATTGCAGAACGCATTGAGCTGTAGGATGCGTTATCGAATGCTCCTTCAATGTCGAGAAAAGCAACCACGGCTATTTCCTTGGCTTGAAACGATTTCTCAATTTTGCCGACTAGCGACTGTAGCGCTGTTATAGGAGATTTGCCTGTTTGATAAGCAAATTGAAACTTGCTTAGAGGCATTTCTACTAAGCTGGTAGACTTGACAAAGTCATCCACTATTTTCTCCATGGTCTTTAACAGAACACAAGAAAGGCTTTATGGGTCTGAAGGCTTTTGGAGTTGTTTCGTCCCGTTTGCCAGCTTTTGGGATAAAAACAACACGAACCTTCCGCCATGCCTTAGGTATGTAAGCTAAAGTAATACTGGCTCTGAATATTTCGGTTAAGAGCGGACAAATCGCCTCTTTTCCATGTTGAAGTAAAGCTGGGAAAATTCCATCTTTCCCGGCAGATTTGAAAGGTTGAAAAGAACTCAATGCCCATTCGACCCTCGACGGTGTGAAGATTTCACAAGCTTTTTGATAGGCATTGGTCGACCACGCATGTCTTGCCTTATCAGAGTCCTGTTCTTCATCCGAATAAGGAATCGATCCTGGGAAGTGAGTTCTCATCATTACTTCCAATGTGTCAGAAGAATCAACAGTAAAACTGCCATCTTCCTTTTTAAGACTTCCAAGACCATTAGAATGGTCTTTCGAAAGGACTTTATGAAGCCTTGCAGCCGTAGGAGCGTTATTGATGTCTTCACATACCCGTCTCCAGTCCTTCCGTTTGGCTAGTCGCAATTCTCTGTTGTATTCTGTAAGGGCTTGTTTATACTAAACCCAATCAGATGAAACTTTTGCTCTATTGAACAACCGTCTTGATTTCTTCCTCAGATCTGCCAGCTTATCATTCCACCAAGGGATATCCCTGTTGGATGACCTCTGTCGGATTGGGCAACTAGCATGATATGATGAAATCATTTTATCAATAATCTCATCAGAGGCATTTTCCAACTGTGAAACAGACAAGATCTGCTCACCCTTATATGAATTTCCATTCATTAAATAAAAGCTGTAGAGGTCCCAGTTAGTTTTCTTTGGGTTTCTATAGCTTTCAATAAATTTGATCCGGCTTTATAATC
This sequence comes from Aedes albopictus, assembly GCF_035046485.1. Lineage (NCBI taxonomy): Eukaryota > Metazoa > Arthropoda > Insecta > Diptera > Culicidae > Aedes > Aedes albopictus. The sequence goes on from NW_026917562.1 coordinate 24,953, forward strand.
GAACCTGATATGTTTGTGATCTGACAATGATTCCTCATCAGAAACATG
>NW_026917563.1:0-17685 GCF_035046485.1 Aedes albopictus
TTAAAAGTTGATGTTTACTTAAAAAAGGTGCGAAGTTACTAAAAATCAAAAGTTATCGGACAGAGCATCGTATTCGCCGTTACGGGGTAAGCGTTATTATGTCGGATCTGGCCATCGTATCAGCAAATAATTAACTTTGCCTTTCAGCATCTCCAAATGATATCCGGCTTCAACACCATTCCGTTGAATACCGCTCACGCAGAAGCCAATGCAGCGATCGAGGACATTTCGAAGCATTTATATTTCAAAGTGTTATATGATTTTGTTTCATTCAGTTTTGAGAAAAGAAATGCATGAAAATTAACAATAAATTACAATGAAATTGTAGGTTATGTATTATTTTTTCCATCATTACCGAAAATCTGTAAAACCCTACAAATAGTAAATAAAAAATTACCGAAGTTCAACGGTAATTTACTATTTAGCATTACCGGAGAAATTCGGTAGTTTTTGACAGTTCATCAAAAATTAAAGTACCGAACGTTCGGTACCCGATTTGATTACCGAACGGATTACCGAACGTTCAGCTGTTGAGATTTCGGTAAAAAATTACCGAATACTGTAAAAAAAATCTAAGTATGTAGGGTAGAGGAAATAGAGCAATGATGTCTTCGGCAAAGTTGATGGGAATGGCCAGTGCCATATTTTGACAGTTAGAGTTTTCGAATCAATACCCCTAAAAGTGATATATATACATATATATATATTAGATAGAGGGTTGACGTCTTTTGCAAAGTTGTGGTAGCATTTTTGATTTCAAACAACTTTCCTGAAGACGTCAATGCTGTAATTTCCACACCAATGGAGATAGAGGCATGTGTTTGAAAGTTAACCCCAAAAACACGTTTTTTAAGCAAAACATACATTTCTTGAATTTTTAGGCTCATACCAAGTTGTATGTATCAATAAAATACGCAACTTTGCTGAAGCCATCAAAGCTGTAAGAATTAAATGACAGAATTAAATGAATTTTATTGGCAAAAGGGTGCACATGAGGACACCCTGAATCAGAAAGCATATCTAAAGAGCTTTCAGTTCAAGCTTGTAGCCGCAGATGCTCTTATTAGGTTGCTAATCAGCAATAGTGTTTACGAATGGGAACATGACGAACAATGCCTATCAAGTGATACTATTACGCCGCTATTTAATAATGTTTGAATATGTAATAGCAGATATAATAATATATAATATGTAATAGCAAATATAATAATTACTTAAAAATCTTTGGTAATAGCATACAATGCGTGCTTGAGAAACCTGAATAGGGTCTTGTACCATTTGGGCAGGTGTACCTATTTTGGGCACTTGCTGCTATAACTAAGTCAATTTCGAATCGATTGATTTGAATTTTTGTACAGAGTTAGATACTGTACGTGCCTAACTCTATATAAAAAAACTTAAATCAATCGGTTTGAAATTGACTTAGTTATAGCAGCAAGTGCCCAAAATAGGTACACCTGCCGAAATGGTACAAGACCCAACATCGTGGTTTTCAGCTATGTCAGTGTAGCTCAATAAAATAATCAAGCAAACTTATTATTAAACTTGTTATTAAACTTTGTTTAACCTAACTTCACACATAAATTTTATTGGTCAGGGCAAATAAATTTCATAAGAATTCAAACTTATGAATTTTATTACTGATGAACGTCATAAAAAGTGTGATTGGCTTCTTTATTTGTTATAAATAGAGTTAATAAACTATAGAGGACGAATGTCGCTGCTGTTCCCTTTGTTCTCGCTCGCAAACATGTCAAACTGCATACTTTTTCGCTTTGACACTTATAGTCCGGCCTATCTTCGCCAGCAAGAGATGTTTCGGCAGCGACATTCTTCCTCTATAGTTTATTAACTCTATTTTTCACACATAGATAGTATAATACGGAAAATCGCCTCAGTGATATAGATTTAATCATATTATGTGCATAGTATAGCCGCAGACAGACGTTCTAGCTCGAACAAATTTTCTATGTAAATTTTCACTAGCGACACCTAGGCAACCGATTGCCACAGTGCAGTCGCGTACAGTTGACAGTTTGAGAAACCACGTGCTTCCAGCCGCTTACTTACCACTAGTAATCCTACATTATAGAGATCTGCGGAGACGGCCATTGTGAGCCAATCGTGCAGAGAGAACTGTCAAAGTGTGAGCCAAATGAACATGCTTATCGTTCGTAGGAAGGCGTCGTTTGAACGGTATTGCAATCGGAACCAAATAAATAAAAATTATTTATTTTTAATATCGAGAAATTGGCGGCATATATACATATGTTTAGTAAAAAGATAAAAATTTATTAATTCTGCTTTCAAAAGCTCATGCTTATGACGACACTTTTGTTGCTGAACTTGTCGAAAAAACTTCTATTGCTGCTTCTTGTTTCACTTCTGCCGATATGATTAGCGTAACACTTTTGCAATGAATTTCAGATTTCTTCGATTGCTCCGCTATTTCAACAAAATTTTGGAAAAAAAATTCTACCATAGTTAGAAAATGTAAACAAAACAACTTGAACCACAACGAAGTCACACACAAAGTTTGAACATCTAGCTTTGTAGCAAGTGTTGGCAGCTGTTGTAAACAAAACAAACAGCGTTGCCGAATCGACGTATGTAACTTCCGCTCATCTCTATGTAGAGGATTTCTACTTACCACCCAATTCACCACCCACCGAAAAATAAAATCAAAACAAACACTGTCAAAATCATTCCTACATTTGCGTCACATTCACAAAGATTTACCAATGCGAGTGAAGTTCATCCAAATGCAGTTTTATTCAAGCAAATCTATGTAAAATAAAAGTAATAAGGGAACGTTCAAAAATTACGTCCAACATTTGGGGGAGGGGGGGTCTAGAAAAGTGTGACAGTACGTGTATTGGGTATAGGGAAATTGCGTGACAGAGGGGGGAGGGGGGGTCTAGAAATCCCGAAAAACGATGGACGTAATTTTTGAATCTTCCCTAATGTGTAAAATATTTTACAATGGGCCTTTTCATTTGACGTCTTAAATCAGCTGATTGTTCGGGCGTTTGACAGTTCTTCTATGAAGATGACACGTTCTTGTTAGCAGCTGTTGTTCAAGCTTTGTAAACAAATGCATGCACGGATCTGTCACATGAAAAGGCCTATAGTCCTGCGCTAATTTGTGCAAAAGATTTTAGACATTAAATTAAAGGCATTTACTCTGCACAAATTATGTGGAAACATTATTAGCGTGTAGTACGTGCGGTCTTTTCCCGCCATCCGGCTGGAAGACGACCGTAGTGACAGTTGTTGGTCGCAACGCACATGCGAGGCAGCGATTGAGTGAACGTCGCTAACGCCATCTATTCGCTGATTGCCACTTGGCAATTTGTGGCGGCCATGTTTTTTACACAAGCTGCTGAGTCAAACTTGAACGTCTGTCTGCGGTATAGCGCATTGAGTTCACCACTGTGCGATAGTCCCACTAGTTTTCACGAGTGCGAAAACGCAAATAAAAGCAAAGATGAATACTAAGATCAAACAGTAGGAAAAAAAATGATTTAATTTCGGGGTCTTTTCATTTTAATTGAAACGGGGTCTTTTCATCCACGAGCCCCTTGTTTTGACATCAACTTCGATTTACTTTGGCGATCCCCTCGGGGTTGTTGTTTTTTTCGCATGTTTATGTTTTTGTTTTGATCGGAGGCAGCGCAGCATGCAGGATACGATAACGCGGAAAACGCAGCTAATGCTGTTCCGGATCCGCATTACGGGAAACAATTCGGGTGCACCGATGACTCCTAGGACTCTATCGTCAAGGTAAGCACAGTCTGTTCTAGTGAAGCATTCATTATCTACAACTGTGTTTTGAAATTTATTGCAGATAATGATTGCAGATCGCGAAGCAATTCGATTGCAGATCGCGAACATTCTGGTGAGCGTGAGCTTTGCCGATGAAAGTTGAAAAGCCAAGAAAAAGAAATCCCGCAGTAAGAAGGGAAATGGAGAAAAAAATACAAAAACGACCTTAAAAACATAACGAACCGCTAGAGGTAAGGAGGCGTTTCCGGTACATATTAGAATCAGTAGAATTTTAAGATCATCCTTTTAATAAATGGGGATTATCTTGGCATAAAATATGTTCTTGAATGAGTCAATTCACATTTTTTTCTCATTTCACAGTACCCATCAACGAGTTAACGCAAGAAGCACAAAGTGGACGAATACATCAAACCGGTGGCAATAATTGATTTGAAACAATAACCCGAAAGACAGCTGATTTCCAGTCCCGAGGTTATGTAAGAGCACCTCGTTCTCATCGTGATTGCAATAAGAGATCAAGCGGTCTGTTAATGGTCAAATCGAACGCTTCTCTGGAACCGGTGCCGAAATTACCAGAATCCTATGTTCCCTTCGAGCAGACTTAGTCTCCGACTTAATCGCCAGGTTACGGACACAATATGGGTAGCACATTGACGATTATCTATCCGGAGAAGCATCAGCAACAACACTGTCCCATCAGTATCTGCGAGGTGCACAGGATTCTCAACAGTGCTGTCAGCGTCCTCGACCTGCATCCGACATCTCCGATGGATCATCACTCACCGCAAGGACCATTCTTGTATTCACCGATCTTCGCCGATTAAATCGATTCGCGTTCCTGTCACGGTCACCTCTGGTGTCATGGTACCAGGAACGTCAATTGGTATTTCGACCTTCTGCGGCGAAAATGTGAACAAGTAGATAATTACTTAATTTCGTTACTGCAGTTTTTGTCACTTGATAGTCTAAATAAATATGGGGCGGTGGGTAGGGAGGTTGTGGTTATATTTAGCAATGTGGAACTAACCGAAGATACCAAAGCCACATTAACATTTTAACGGATTGCATCATAAAGTGAAATTCTTTGGTAATATTTTCTTAGTAAGAATGTACTGAGGCTTTTTCGGTTCCCAATGCTAGGTGAAAGTTAGGACGTACTTAAGCTTTTTCGGTTCACCATGTCCTCTGAATGCAAGGTGAAGCAAATAAAGATGGAATATACTTAAGCTTTTTCGGTTCACCATGTCCTCTAAATGCAAGGTGAAGCAGATAAAGTTAGGACGTACTTAAGCTTTTTAGGTTCACCATGTCCTCTTAATGCAAGGTGAAGCAAATAAAGTTACGACGTACTTAAGCTTTTTAGGTTCACCATGTCCTCCTAATGCAAGGTGAAGCAAATGATGTTGGAACATACTTAAGCTTTTTCGGTTCACCATGTCCTCCTAATGCAAGGTGAAGCAAATGATGTTGGAACATACTTAAGCTTTTTCGGTTCACCATGTCCTCTAAATGCAAGGTGAAGCAGATAAAGTTAGGACGTACTTAAGCTTTTTAGGTTCACCATGTCCTCTTAATGCAAGGTGAAGCAAATAAAGTTACGACGTACTTAAGCTTTTTAGGTTCACCATGTCCTCCTAATGCAAGGTGAAGCAAATAAAGTTAGGCCGTACTTAAGTTTCTTCGGTTCACCATGTCCTCCTAATGCGAGATGAAGCAAATGGTTCATCATGTTCTCCCATCGCAAGGTGATGCATACGTAATCGTCTTTTGAATTCAAAGAAATTCTGAAGTTGTTACAGAAATTCTTAGGCAATATTACGTTTGGTCAGATGATTGAAATTTTCAGGTTCACCATGTTCTCCCAATGCAAGATTATGCATAGGTTTTTTTTAAATTCGATCTTCTACGAGCTTCGGGATTCATCTCATCCAACACATTCAAAGGTTCTTGAGGTCCATTGATGACAGAGCCACTATGTTCACAGCTGTTAAGGGGTGGGTATTGAGCAAGACTATGCTGAGAGTGACGGATTCGATTCCTGGTTGATTCAGGGAGTTTTTGTACTGGAAATTTTCTTGACCATAGAGTATCTTTGTGCCTGCCACACGTGTTTTTCGTGCAAAATTGTCATTGGCAGAGGAAGCTCTGAGTTGCATATAACTGACAGTGCTCACAGAGAACGCTTAGCCGAGAAGCAGACAATTGTCCCAATGAGTACGTTACGCCAAGAATTAGAAGAGGACAGTTTCTTATACTGTGGATAACTGATACTGAGAATTCTTAATTTAGATAAACAGCTTTATATATATAGATAAACAGTCAGACTTTATTGCATATTTTGTTTCAAATTCAACTGGTAATAAACACACCACAAGCTCAACCAGCCGATCACGCGAACATTTTTCCTCCTCACTCGCATTCAGAACACCGCATACGTACGCTTCCTCTTCCTGTTCCGCTTCTGCCTGATATCATGCAACGCACGTAACCTTCGTCTCTGCTGCTTTTCACTAAGCGCGTACTTTCTATCTACTGGCGGAATAATCCTGTCCGGCTTATGGAAAGCATCATTCGATTCAACCTGGGAATCGCCTTATCTCCCAATCTATAACCAGGTATATAACAGACGGTTCGTGGGTTGACGGGATTGTTGCTGTGCCTAGTTCATGCTAGGAAACGTTGAGACCAGAAGAATCTGCAGGCGATTGGTGAGCTTGGGTCTATAATGGAAGGTTTTGAATATTAGTATGCATAAATTAAATGCCTTTAATCAAATACGTACCCAGATGCATTTGAACAAACACGACCAATAAATACTTTTTTTTACAGAAAACTGAACGCACAAACGTAAACAAGAATGAAAAAGAAAGAGCAAACACAAATTGTCAGTTTTGACAACCGCCGTCTGTCAAAATTGGGGGTCGACCATGAACGACGGGATAAAACGAAAAGCCCCGTGTGCCGATCAAAAATTACGTCGAGGTCACTGTTGAGACGCCGCAATTAATAAAAGTTAGGTCGGTAAAGTCAGTGAACAGGCCTAATACTGAATAGCTCTAACCCAGCAGCATAACCGTAGCATGACAGCTCGCGCGAATTAGTAGTGGTGGAGAGAATAGTGAGTAGTAGAAAGCAGTGGTAGCATACAGTGTAAATGAAAAGTAAATAGAAAGCATAGAGGAGAGAAGACGGGTTTTCGCCATTGCAAACAAGCAAAACTATTTGGTTGGGAATATAATCGTAAAAGTTTAATTTATTTGCGAATAATTATAGTTCAGTGCGGTTAATCGTCGGTCTGTAGTTGGTCTGTGCCTGTAGTCAAACAAAAATCCGTGAGTAGTACCTGAAAAGAAAAGAGGAAATGGGTGAGAAAATAATGTAAACATTGATTATACGTACATATAGGCTCGGCGTATACTAACGAGGAGAACTGTGAAAACAACAGGATCCGTGGTAAATTGTAGCGTTGATTGAAGCTATACCGACGAATCCGCTAAAGAGCGAATAGGGTAGTTGCACCAGTGTTCGACACCTCGACTAATCGGAGAAACATTTCGAAGGTTAAAACGAAACCGCTTTATTGTAAGTACTATAAATAGATTAGATTAGTGAAATTGTATAATTAATGAATCAATAAATTTTAGTTTGAGCGTCGCCGAAAACCAGTCGGCTGCTGAAGAAAAGTGTGGTTTCCCTTCGGGAACAAACTCAAAAATAAAGCGACGCGTCCCGGTGAGAAACTGGTCCTACTCGCGAGATGAGTTCCGATGCCGAATCTACCCACGACCAAACCGTGATGGATCTGACGGCAACCCCCTGCGGGATCTGTGGCCCGTCTACGCGCGACGAGGTGATGGTCGGCTGTGAAGAATGTACGGAATGGTTCCACATTCGTTGTGTTGGCATCGAAGAAGGAAAACTGCCCAAAAAGTGGTACTGCCAAAGCAAAGCCTGCCAGGAAAAGGCCCAGGAGAATCAGAGGCAGAAGAAGCAGACTCGTAGTCGGAAACAAACCGAGGAGTCTGATAAATCTAGTGTCACCTCCCGTTTGGGATCGTCTAGCGTGGAAGCGAAGGTCAGAGCGCTAGAAGAACGTCAGAAGCGGCAGATGGAGGAGCTGGCAACGGAGATGCAGCTGCGAAAGAAAGAGAAAGAGTTGCAGCGTGCGCTTGAAAAGAAGAAAATGGAGATGGAGTTGCACATGCGCGCCGAGGAAGAAGAGGAAGAAAAGGCTTGGCAAGCGGAAATGCTTCGGAAGAAGAGGGACCAAATCGAGCGTATAAAAGCGAACCGAGAGTCGTTTGAGAAGCAGATGGCGGACATGGACAAGGAGTTAGCGGGCCTCAAGATTAGAAAAACGTCAACAAAAATTACTGCGGATGTTCCGCGTGGGAGCTCTTCCGGCAAGTACAACCAAAATGCGTTGAAGCTGGCGAAGGGAAACATCAAGAAGTTCGTGGAAGACAGCGAAAGTACCAAGGACGAAGATGAAGAAGATGAATACTCCGAAAAGTCTGATCGCCACAGTCAGAGCTCCGACTCGTCAATTGAGGAAAAGGTCAGAAAAAGCGTATCGGAGAGCAGGAAGTATGTCGACAGCGGCAGCCAAAACGGGCTGGGGCAACAACAGCCCAGACCGACAAAGGCACAGCTGGCTGCAAGAAAAGGGCTCACGTACAAGCTACCGAAATTTTCAGGCAAGCCAGCGCAGTGGCCGTTATTCTATGCGGCGTACAAAGCATCAAACGATGCATGTGGTTACATGAACCACGACAATCTGATGCGGTTGCAAGAAGCGCTTGAAGGTGATGCTCTTGAGCTCGTGAGTGGACAGCTTCTTCTTCCTGAGTCTATTCCAAGGGTTATAGAGAAGCTGCGTCGCCATTACGGCCGTCCGGAACAGCTGCTCGAAAGTCTGCTCGATAAAGTCAACCGGCTGGATCCTCCGCAACCGGACAATTTGAGGAGTTTTGTTCCTTTCGGGAATACAGTGGAGCAGCTTTGCGGTCACCTGGAGGCCGCGGATCTACGGCAGCATCTCGTTAACCCTCTGTTGATTAAATCCCTGGTTGCAAAGCTGCCAGATCGCGAAAAGCGCGAATGGGTACATTACCGTAGAGGCCGGGGGGAAACCACTTTGCGGACATTGACAGACTTCCTAATGGAAATCGTAGAGGATGCCTGCGAAGCAAACATCGACATGGATTTCAATTCGTCTCAGCAGCAAAGATCCGCTTCTGGAAGTAAGAAAACATCCAACGAAACTGGCATGTTATGCTGTCACCAGGGTATCAGTAGTACTTCTGCTGAGGAAAAGCTGATGAAACCATGCAAACTGTGCGGGAAAACAGAGCATCGTCTACGGCATTGCGTGAACTTCAAGAAACTGCGGTACGACGAGCGTCTTCAACTTGTAACACGAGAAAAGCTCTGCCACGTTTGTCTCAACGATCATATCGGACCGTGCAAATTCAAGATCCGCTGTAATATTGGTGACTGCAAGCAGTTTCATAATCCGCTAATGCACCCTGTCACCCATGTAGTTGGTCTGAGTGCACATATCCAAACGAATTGCTCCGTCTTGTTCCGGATTGTTCCAGTACAGTTACACGTTGGGGAAAAATCAGTTACGGTGCTAGCATTCTTAGACGAAGGAGCCTCAGTCACGCTAGTGGAAAAAGGTCTGGCCGACCGGCTCGGCGTAGTCGGAACACCAGAACGGCTAACCATCAAATGGACGGGGAATGTATCCAGAGTTGAAGAGTCTCGACGAACAAATTTGTGGGTGTCAGGAACTACTGACGGTGCCACAGCTAAAACTCTGTTGCACACGGTCCACACCGTTGAAAAGCTAATGCTGCCTCGTCAGAAGCTCGACTACGGAGAACTCGCCGCTCATTACAATCACTTGCGTGGGTTACCCGTCGAGTCTTACGATGGCCAACCACAACTGCTTATCGGAGCAAATAATGTACACTCCTTTGTTCCGACAGAGGCTAGGGCCGGTAAAATAATGGAGCCGATTGCAGTTCGGACCGACCTAGGATGGACGGTGTATGGGCCTACACAATCAAGCACATCGGCGGTTGGATATCTCAGTTATCATCACCGAGCCGAGCGAGCCAATAATAGTGAACATCAAGAGCTACGCAAAAACCGGAAATCGTTTCAGAATTTGATTGGGAAGCAGCGGCTGCATGTGGTAGCCGGAATGTGTGAACGAAAGAACCTTAGACAAAAGCACCAACAAGAAACTGCCTGCGAGCGTGATGGTTGTAGAACAGATGATGTGCAGAAGAGGCGGAAAACCTCGCGAATTCCGTTTGGATCTCCGAAACTACGGAATAAAACATTAACCAATTTCCACGATTATCAACGGAACGGGTGCGGTCGCGTCGCCAACAGGGAAGTCCTGTTGAAAAATAATCCTGCGGAGCAGAATCGTATGCCGAAAGTTGTTTTGGAAGTCCCGAGCAAATGGTCGAACGGTGAAAACTGCTGTTTCGAAATGAACGGAGGTAGTAATCAAACCAGCAGCATTACGACAGCATACCGAGGTAGCAAAACCAGCTGGCCAGATCAGTTAGCGAAGGGTATGTATTGTAATACACAAGGCGGAGAGATTTGGTGAGTTTAGCGGCGCTGTAGGTAATGTAAATCCAGAACACCGGATGTTACGGGCTGGGGTGTTGAGACGCCGCAATTAATAAAAGTTAGGTCGGTAAAGTCAGTGAACAGGCCTAATACTGAATAGCTCTAACCCAGCAGCATAACCGTAGCATGACAGCTCGCGCGAATTAGTAGTGGTGGAGAGAATAGTGAGTAGTAGAAAGCAGTGGTAGCATACAGTGTAAATGAAAAGTAAATAGAAAGCATAGAGGAGAGAAGACGGGGTTTCGCCATTGCAAACAAGCAAAACTATTTGGTTGGGAATATAATCGTAAAAGTTTAATTTATTTGCGAATAATTATAGTTCAGTGCGGTTAATCGTCGGTCTGTAGTTGGTCTGTGCCTGTAGTCAAACAAAAATCCGTGAGTAGTACCTGAAAAGAAAAGAGGAAATGGGTGAGAAAATAATGTAAACATTGATTATACGTACATATAGGCTCGGCGTATACTAACGAGGAGAACTGTGAAAACAACAGGATCCGTGGTAAATTGTAGCGTTGATTGAAGCTATACCGACGAATCCGCTAAAGAGCGAATAGGGTAGTTGCACCAGTGTTCGACACCTCGACTAATCGGAGAAACATTTCGAAGGTTAAAACGAAACCGCTTTATTGTAAGTACTATAAATAGATTAGATTAGTGAAATTGTATAATTAATGAATCAATAAATTTTAGTTTGAGCGTCGCCGAAAACCAGTCGGCTGCTGAAGAAAAGTGTGGTTTCCCTTCGGGAACAGTCACCAAAAAAAATGCTAGTTGTATATCGTTATCGTTGATAAAAGTGCGCGATTGCATCCAATCAACTTGGTGTCTTCAGAGCACTTATTCAGCATACATCGAAGAAATAGAGTGCCGAAGACATCAATTTCATTTTATGCAATTGGCTCTGACGGCAGCAAAAATGCACTCACTCCAATGGGAAATCCCATTTGTATCTGTCATCGTGTGCGTGAAGAAGTATAAACAAACGTGTTTTGTCTCGTTTTTTCTCACGTTTGCCATACGACTCCCGCCAGGCGGCAGCACTGCGGCGCTGTCAAGGCCTATCGCGCAGTTTTATTCACGTTTTCGCACTTATGAAGACTTTGTGTGCAGTCCAGTGGTGAACATAATGCGGTATATGCTTATTAATGGTTCTGAATTGTTACTTGGGATGCTCTGTTCTTGAGTTATGATTTTCCAAAGTAAGTAGTGTCAGCGGAAAACAAAAAATTTCCAACTGATTTTTCCGGGAAAATAGGCGGCCCTGAATTTCTCTCATTTTTTTATTCATACATTAGCTGTCCCGGCAAACTTTGTCTTGCCAAGCTGTGGTGGTTTGACCTGGGTGGCCAGACCTACCGATTTCTTGGTAGTCCTACCGATTTTTGACATGCCTACCGATTCACAGACGCGAGCCCTAAAACAACCGATTTTTTAAATTTCCTACCAAAAACTACCGATTTTCTACCCTGATAAGCAACAATGATAAAATATCTAAATAATTATTTTTGAACTAAAGAAATTTGGCATGCAACTTTGAAATCAGATCCATCCACTTTAGATTGAAAGAGCTTGCCTATTTTTGCCAGAAATTTCTGAGAAAATTTCTGTATAAGTTCTTGGTGAGTTTCCTCAAGCATTTACTGTTGTGATTACTCCAGGAATTCCTCCTGTAGTTCTTTCATAAATTCTTCCAAGAATACATCTAAGGATTGTTCCAGAGATTCTTGCAGAAATTCCTTCAAAGATTCGTTAAGAGATTTCAACAAAGATTCCTCTAGAGATAGAGCTTCGTTCAAAGATTCCTCCAGCGATTGCTCCAAGCACCTCCAAGCACTTTTCCAAAAAATCCTCGAGGATTTTCATCTTTGTATCCCTCTAAGAATTTTTGTGATTCCTCCAGGTATTTCTGCTGGAATTACTCTTAGAATTTATGTTGCGATTTTCTTTCTAGGATTCCACCAGAAATTTCTTTTTATAATTCTGGAATTATATGGGCTATAATTCTTCCTCCTGTGATTTCTCCAAGAAATCTTCCTGGAATTTGTACAGATGTTTTATTTAGGAATTCCTCCAAGAATTTTTTTATGGGAAATTAATATAGGGGAGCAATTTCTGCTCCTGAAATGCCTCCAGTGATTTTTGGGGATTTTCTGAGGCATCACTACATGGTTTTTCTAGAGACTACCCCAGAAATTCTTCCAAAAATGCTTCAGGAGGATCCTTCTTAGAATTTCTCCAGAGAATCGTCCAAAAATACCTTGAACGATTTCTTTCGAGAATTGTTTTGATAAATAAGCTACACCACTTTTTTAACCCTAAAAGGGATACCTGGGGTCCATTGGACCCCAGGCGCCTTTCAGAGTTCGTCTTTGATGGAACACACTCAGCGAGGTGACGAAACTGATGCCATGAAGGTATCCCTTTTAGGGTTATGAGCTTGGTGGTATTGTTATTGATAAAATATTCATTGAGACCCTTGTAGAAGTTATAGAGATTTGTTTTGAAATATTACTGGTTGCATTTTTTCTATAACTTTTTAAGAACAACTGGTGGAATTTCAAAAAGAAATCCTGAATGTCGAGTAAAAGTAGAACAATCTTGCTCAGGAGGAAATCCTGATATTTTCAATAAATGCGAAATGAATGCCTGATCAGGTTTCATACACTGGGAAAAAATCTTCATTCCTTCTATGTGTCCGGCCGGGACATGGATTTTTGCAATGGGGGTAAACAAATGCTTTCCATTAGTGCGACTCATACTTTTGATGAGGCACCATACAGCAGCGACTCATACAATTTAGAGCACATACTATTCATTATTTTGCCTGCGTAATCGGGTATTAGTTACATATACTTTGGATGTGGTTTCGCACATGGAATCGTTATAATTTTCTTTCGTGAAAAGAATTTTAAGTTTAGTCAAAAGTTTTTAATAGCTTATTATATAAGTCATAAATGATCAAAATTTCATTGCATTCGGTTCATTGAATCCGGAGATATAACAGCTCAAAGTTGCTATCGTATAATTATACCTTTTTCTAGAACCTTTATAACTTCATGTAGAATAGCCCGATCTTTTCAAAAAATTGACCACTGATACACAACTAGTTGATGAACTTGCTGTAAAAATTTGAGAATATTTGATGCCTTTTTCGAAAAGTTACAGTGAGTTGAACATTTTTTGAAAAGTGAAAATTTTAACTGTCCCAGTTATTTTGAGTATCCCCTGCGGTTTTCGTTGAAAAAAGTTTCATTATTATGTTTCCAGTTCAAAACCGAATTAGTGACATTAAATTTTTTTCTTTGACTTCCGCTGCTTTTGCCTTGCGTCAAACACAATGTCGGAAGTGGGGCGCTGTATTGTACACCTGGTGCTCTATACAGCGCCCTGTGCCGCCTACTGGAGGGAATCGAGAATATCATTATCTATATCGATGATATACTCATATTTGCCGACACACTAGAAAAGCTCAGGGCAACTACTGCCCAGGTCCTGCGTATCCTCCGTGCTCATAATTTAACCCTCAACAATGAAAAATGCGAATTCGACAAAAGTTTTATCACCTTTTTGGGTCATGGTTTGGATGAAAGCGGGTTCCATGTCGATGAAGCCAAAGTAAAGGCAATCAAAAGATTCCGACCACCTACCAGCGTCTCCGAGTTGAAAAGTTTTTTGGGAATGGCATCGTTCATCAGTCCATATATAAAAGATTTCACGAAGATCACGAGTACACTCTGGGCTGCAACTACCGCTAAAAATTGGGATTGGGGTCGCGAGCAAGCATCAGCATTCGAAACTGTCAAGGATCGAATAACTCGTTGCGCCACAACCCTTGGATACTTTTCAGACACAGACAGAACAATTCTGTACACTGACGCCTCTCCCAATGCACTTGGAGCTGTCCTGGTACAACAGAGTCCCACCCGATCTCCCCGAATCATAAGCTTCGCATCAAAAGCCCTAACGACCACTGAGCAACGATATGCACAAAATCAACGAGAAGCACTTGCAACCGTATGGGCTGTGGAACATTTTTCTTTCTTTCTTCTTGGACGCCATTTCACCCTGCGAACCGATGCCCAGGGCGTCGCTTTTATACTGAACCGATCTCGCGAAAGCTCAAAGAGGGCACTGACCAGAGCTGACGGATGGGCTCTTCGACTTAGCCCGTACAGCTACAGCGTAGAGTACATTCGTGGCCGCGATAATATCGCCGACCCACCGTCCCGTTTGTATGTTGGCAATGATGAGCCTTTTGATGATGAACATAGCCCGTGGGAGATAGCAACACTAGAAGTTAATTCGACGGGTTTCTTAACCGAAAATGAGCTTCGTGAGGAGACTGGCTCGGATACCACTATACGCAGTGTGATCGACGCACTTGAAACTCAGATCTGGCCAAGGGAGTTGACAAGGTATAAGAGCATTTCCAATGACCTGTCAGTTCGTGATGGAATTTTAATAAAAAATGGCTGTGTCGTGGTTCCAAACAAGCTCCGAGAAAAAGCATTACGCCTGGCGCACGACGGACACCCAATGGCCGCTAAACTAAAAAGCATTCTACGCGAACGTGTGTGGTGGCCAGGCTTGGCCACTGATGCGGAGAATTGGGTGAAAACATGCGAAATCTGCGCAACGAACGGTCGCCCGGAGAAACCGACGCCGATGAGAAGAATTTTCGCGCCGCAGGCTGTACGGGAAACCATTGCTTTAGATTTTAACGGCCCATACGCACGTTTTGGAGGTGTGTCGATTTTGCTAATTGTCGATTACCGATCAAGGTAAACCCCTACTATATATATATTTACACAGAAATAATCATAATCCCGCAAACATAATTCTAACTAATTTGTCCCTCACAGATTCCTGATTGCTCGCCCAGTGAAGTCAACCAGTTTTGAGCAGACTAGACAGGTGCTAGAAGGCGTATTCGAACGAGAGGGTTTCCCGAAGTTTATTCGTTCTGACAACGGGCCGCCATTCAACGGCGATGATTACAAAAAGTACTGCTCCGAACGAGGAATTGAGACCCAATATTCCACGCTATTGTTTCCCCAGCAGAACGGCCTCGTCGAAAATTATATGAAGCTTGTTAATAAGGCGATGGCAACAGCGGTGAGCAATGGAACATGCTTCAAGGAAGCGTTACAAGCAGCTGTGAACGCTCACAATGCCGCGTCCCACTCGGTCACTGGGGTACCACCGGAAGAGGTTATGCTTGGACGTAAAATCAAGCGCCGACTTCCGTTGCTACATCACACAAAAGCAAACTTTGACGAAGAAATTCTCAACCAAAGAGACCGGTGTGAGAAGTTAAAGGCAAAGGAACGCGAGGATGCTCGCAGGGGAGCTTGATCTTGTCGCGTTGGCCCAGGTGACACGGTAATTGTTGAACGAGTAACGCGTACAAAAGGAGAAAGCAGATTCGATCCGCAGCGGTATACTGTTATACAAGAAGATAACGGTAGCCTGGCACTACACAACGACGAAGGACAAATCCTTAAACGCCATGTAACTCAGACAAGAAAAGTGAGCAAGTGGCGTGAACCTGAGCACAAGTCCAACGATGATGCCAGCATTGATCAAGGACCATCCAACTACCAACAATCATCAGCAGGACCAACAATTCGACCGCAGAGGGCAAAAGCACAGCCAACTTACTTGAAGGATTATGTCCAGTCAATTGATGATTAACTCCATTCACTTCAACTGCATACCGGGAGAAAACGGAATCCAATTTTTGTTCATGCTACGTGACCCTAGAATAGATTGAATTAACATTAAATGTTGTAAACATTTGTTTTCCAAGAAAGAAACTTCATCACAAATATGAATAGACACAATACTCACTGCAAGGTAGAAACCAGTTATGATAATTTACTTTTATCTTGCCATTCCGATTGCTTCTGGGTTCTAGATACCCTCTTCGTGTCTCTTTGTTTACTTTTTTTCCCGTTTGATTTTGCAGCACACTTCAAACGCACACAGAAAGTACACTTCAAACTAAGCTGACGTTTCTCACCCCACTGAAAAAGATATGTGTGACAGAGGGTATAGCTACACACGGAAAACAAAACAAAATGAAAAAGAAATATTTTTGCGACACGGTAAAAAAAAAAAAAAACCTGTAATGCTTCGCAAAGTCTAATTTAATAAATATGAGTTTTTATTTTTAAGTAGATGGAGGGAAGTATGGGTTACACAATTCCATGCTTTGTCGAAGAGGGACGTCTTATTTAAAGTAGGAGGGGGATGTGCGGGTCTGATATACCCCTTGATCAGAGCTGTGAGCCGGTAGCTGTCAAAGCCGAATGATCCAGTTCGGCACGAACATTGACAGCTGTTCGGCTCCTCGACAACTCACGATGAGGACACACTCCAGCAAGCACTTGGCCTCTTGCTCATCGGACGGTCATCGAGTGCGGACGCATAGGTAGGTAGCTCCGCACCACGCTGTTTGGACCAACCCATTCGGCGCATGCCAAAACCGCACACGCCCCACTTCCGACATTGTTTTTAACGCATGAAATAAGCAGCGGAAGTCAAAGGAAAAATGTCGCTAATTCGGTTTTGAACTGGAAACATAATATATTCTGAAACACTTCGGCCCAAACCCGTACGCGAGCCCGTACGGTAATGAAAAAAAAAACCTCCATATGTCAATAGTCCATTTAACGAGCCGATTTTATGATTGAAATTTTGACAGGAGATAGCGTCCTAACCCGTGATTCAACATTGATGTCACTTCGTAAAACGGCTCATATTGTCGTCGCGGTTGAAACCCGAAGTATCCCCACACCCGACAATCGAATTTTCTCAAAATCCATACGTTAAACCTAACGTCGGACGTAGTGCGCTGGACAGCGGACCTGGCCCTCTATCCAGCGCACTGTGTGCGACGTACGACCGACACACAGTTTAGGAGAAACATCGAGTTTCGCGTGTCAAAAATTCCGATTTTCAACTGCACGAACAATACGCAAGGCTAAATCCAAAATCCTCTAGTAGTGATCCGTCCCCCGAAGTGTGGCGTCTTTTCTCTGTGTTTTAGTTTTAAACAATCAATTTTTGTGTATACTTTTATTTTGGCGTGCATTTTTGAACCTAATCGACAAAATAATCGATTACTTAAATATTTTGAACAACCCTCTTGTAATAATCTGTCAAGTTAGAAACACACGCACACAAACAAGCAATGCAAGGTTAACTGGTGCAAATGGTTGTATGGTATTACCGCAGAGAGCA
>NW_026917563.1:17708-25000 GCF_035046485.1 Aedes albopictus
GTACGAACTAAGACGAAGTGTTTGCCCCCGTTGCGAAGCAGACGACCGCACAATGGTCGGAAAAAGATAAAGTTCGGCCAAAACTCTTTTTATGTGTTTAATCGAAGTTATAGGTTGCCCAGATATGGTATATATTGTTTTTAGTGTTTAAAAAGGGGTATTCAAAAATTACGTAATTTCAATAATTTCAAAAACAGTGAAAATCAGTAAACTCCATATTTTTTGCGTTTTTTGTTAGAAAATCAATTCGGATTTAAATAAATGATCATCTTTCGATCAAATCCAATCAAGTTTGTTCAAAACGTGTGAAAAATGTGGAAAGATAAATTTTATTTCAGTAAAAAATGGAAAAATAACGTAAAATATATGAAAAAACATGACTTTTTTAAAAAGCTCTAATTTGAAAAACTGCAAATTTCTGCAAAATATTTAAACGTTTTTAGGCAGCTCTAAGCATGATGTTTAAGATGTACTATTCGAAATTGCGGCGACACGTGACGACACGAACCGTTTTTTAACTTAAAAATTCCCAAAATTTCTAAGGTACAATATATGAAAATTTGAAAAGTTTTGTGACATATTAATTTTGCATCATACGTGCATTCAAACAGTCCAATAACAAGCTTTCATATGCTGGATAACTTAAAACATATATTCCATTCTCAAAATATTATTATTTTACTTTTTTCGAATAATTCATTTTTCAATTTTATGACTTAGGCCACTTTGGCAGTAAAAATGTCATTGAAATACAAAAGCTAGTATTCTTTTAATTAATAATCATAAAAGTACAGTACTTTAACTTTGTTATAAGGTGAAATAAAGTTTAAAATTATCAATTTCGTTTTTTGGGAGTTTTGGCCGCCCCTTTGTATGGAGCCCGACCAATGTGGACCGTCCGCACACTGTTGTCGATTGCCACCAGAAGGAAGCTACAAGTGAAGCACGCGGACGTTAAATCGGCATACCTGTACGGAGAGTTGGAAGAAACCATCTATATGAGGCAGCCGACTGGATTTCAGACCGATGTGTGTCTGACTGCGGAAAAGTTTATATGAGCTGAAGCAAGCAGGACGGATATGGAACCGAAAAATTACCGAAGTGCCCCGGAGTTTGGGATACTTACCGGCGGGAGCAAATCCTTGCCTGTTCGTGAAGAAGCAAAGTGGCCATTTATCGTTCATACTGTTGTATTTAGACGATATGCTCATTGCTTGCCACTTGCCAGGACGATGGGAAACACAACAGGATTGTGAACACCCTGAAGATGCATTTCAAGCTAACCACATTAGGAGACGTCAACAACTATCTCGGTATTCGGATCGTGCATACATAGTGCATACATACGCAAGATACCTGCAAATTTTGGGCAAGCGGACGCAAGACCATCTCATATCCTAATGGACCCCGGTTATCCGAAATTAGCAAAAGGAGGAGAAGCTTATGCCACGGAAGGACGATTTCCAAAGCCTAGTCGGTAAACACCAGGCCCAGTATGTAGCTGTATGTTGCGGTAAACACCAGGCCCAATAAAGCAATCAGCGCGTCTATTTTGGGACGAAAGATGAGTAATTCTACCCAGGCTGATTGGGCGGAGGCCAAACGAACGCTACGGTACTTGAAGTCGACTGCAGATCTGAAGCTGGAACTTGGAGGTCCTGGACAACCGGAAGCACACGTTGACGCCGACTGGGCCGGAGAGCAACGAGACCGCAAATCTAACTCGGGATTCTTCCACTTAGGAGGACCAATTTCCTGGGCTGCCAGAAACAAGGCCAGGAAGAAGCAGTGCATATCGCTGTCTTCCACTGAGTCGGAATATGTGGCCTTAACTGAGGCCTGCCAAGAGCTGCTCTGCAGAAGTTGATGAAGGACATTGAGGAGAGACCAACTGGCCCGATCATCGTCTGGGAAGATAATGTTACCCGGCGGGTCGGATGGACCTGCCCTAGCACGAGAGACTCTTAGGGTCGGCGTGAGCTCGTCAAGGGTTCAAGAAAACGCACTTTTCATTCTTTAACGATTTATTCAACTTACGAGGTGTGTGAGTGTGGGAGGTGTGGCGTGTATCTCGTCTCGATGAGGCCGGCCGGCGGAAGTGCAGCACGTGGAGGGGTTCTTGATGATCTGGCGGGTTTTCGGGCTGTCCACGGGTCCAGGACGTCCTCGCAGGTCCCTGAGGTCTTCGGAGAACACAAAACGGTTGACCGGGGCGCGGCTTGACCGGCGAGGCCGATGCTTCGGAGTACTGGGGTCTTCCAGGGTTGCACCAAGGGGTCAGAGGACGCTATGGACTCTCAAACGGGTCGTCGTACTGGGCACTTTTTAGACGGAGGCCCTAAAGCGGAAGCTGCTTCCAGGTGTTCACCACGGAATTTGGCGGCTCGTGGGAGACCTTTAGCAGGCCAACGGTAATGGGTCCTAATAATGAGGTCAGGAAAGCATTTAACGTTAGAGGGCTACTGGGTGCTGTTGGATGTTTATAACAGTTATCTTCCGGTTACCATACCTGATTCCAACTTTGAATTCCACTCAGGTGGTTTACTAAAACTTTTTGAAGTACTAACTTCTAAACTGTAACGGTCACTTTAATACGGTGGTAAGATTTCCGTGTCTGTTCGCTTTGAGCTCAAGATTTGAATAGGCTTTAGCTTTAGCGCTATTCGACCCAGTAGCCTGCTCCCCCTTTTCCTTCCTTTTCCCTCATCAATCTTTATTTATTCTCTTTTTGACGTGGCATCCATCTGGCAACTCTCTTATCCCTTTTTTCGAACCCTCCGTGCTTTTAGGTGTTAGGTGTGTTCAATGTGTTTTCGTGTTTTAACAATTTTTGTCCCTAGCTCTATCGGAGTGATTATACAGTACTAACAATTTTTACAATTATTAACAAACAAATAACAATTTTACTAACAATTAACAAGAACAACTAACCAATAGTCATATACTTTATTATATTTTTAACTATCATTACTAACATTACTAACATCAAATCTAACAATATTCTAAAAAATACAAATAAACAAACGCAGATCATCGCAACGGTAACACCACCTTCTATCTCCCCCCAAAATTAATTGTATAATTTATTATCAATTAATTTTAATAAAGTTTACCTAACGAAATATCATACCAGGGTTGAGATGCACCTTTCATGCATTCGAATTTCCCAAAAACCGACATTGTTGCGTGTAATCACCAAATAGTTCATTCCTTTCATGCACGGAATGCTATTTGTACCGCCTCAAATTCCCGATTCTGCTAATTGGCCTTCTCATCTTCCAAAATACCAAAACAGTGATGTTTCGCGAAAGATGAACCAAAACAAAAACAAGTCTTGCGAAATTACTTGATGCAAATCGATCGAAAGGATGGATACTTTTTCCTGCATTCTGGCTATTTTAGATGGACTTTTGAGTTATTTGGATGGACGAGTATGATTTGATGTAACGGATGTCATTATTTTGAACCATAGTGCAGATTAAACCGGTTAATAATCTACATTATCACGATGAAGAATTTTGGTCACTACAAGTCGTATTACATTGGTCGGTGGTTTTCTTCACTCGCAAGCTACGATTCCTCAAAACAACCTTCTATTGAAAATTTGAAGTTCTACTTTTGTTGGACAGAGATAGATTGACTACAGAAAAAAACGTACCTACATTCATTTACATCAACTTCGCTCACTCTAACAAATTTTGCTCTTCACGAACAATACGATCATGATCTTCTACATTACTATCGAGGGACGCGGACACGTTGAGTACGGTCGGGTTGATAAGCTATCGAAACTAGTGATTTCTGGTTCCCTAATTACCTAAAATAGGACGAAACAGTGGAGATTTCTGTGCTCATTATTCTACAATACCGGGCTTAATGTCGGCAGCTGAGAAAATGCCCAGATTTTTGCCGGTTGCGTCGGCAAGCTCGTATGAGCTAGCACCTCTCCTTGAGACAATGGTGCATGGCACCTACGCTGGACCAAGTTTGGCATTATAATTGTCTACAGCAGACGATTGGGCAAAATTTCTTTTATAAACCTGTTGACCAATATGGTACACAGGAGCGGGTTTATTGAAACGAAGGTTATACGCTCTAGCACTTCGATAGTGGGCCTTCTCTAAATTTTTGTGCACAAGGTCATAAACAGTACTATCGACTTTTAACCGTTGTTCATTTCGTTCTTTTTCAGAAATGTCGGTCGTATCTGGATCTCTTCGATGATCGTCGCCAGTGGTGATAATTTCATGACCGAATAGGACGCGATATGGAGTGAAACTTGTGGACGAGTGCATAGTGTTGTTGATCGTGTGTTCGATCGAAGAAATCTTAGTGTCCCATTGACGCTGATCGGTTTTCACATAAGTGCGTATACACGCATTTATGCTACGATTCAATCGCTCAACAGGATTCGCCTGTGAGTGATGACGCGAGTTGGCCCAATGTTTCACCCCATATTTTGTCAAAAAGTTCTTGAAATCATGACTCAAGAAACTTGTGGCATTATCTGTGATAATGATCTCGGGAACTGAGTAGCGCCTGAACCACTGTTCCTCGAGGATCTTAACAATAAGCTCCGTTGAAATTTTCTTGACAGGGACTAGCACTGTCCATTTAGAAAACAGATCGAGCAGAACGAATAAGTGCATATTACCGGATTTTGATCGCGGTAACGATTGAATGAAGTCTACCGCCAATATTTGAAACGGTTTCGATGCTAGTCGCGGATTCCCCATAGCTGGGTGCTGGGATACCGAACTGGGCTTGCATTCTTTGCACACCTGGCATCTACCTACATACTTTTTTGCACACTCGGCCATTTTGGGCCAGAAATATCGCGATCGCAGTTTATCGAGCAGCTTGTCGTAGCCGATATGCAACGACTCATCGTGCTCCTGCTGGAGAATACGCTCGCGATCGCTCTCAGGAATACACAGCTTCCATTCATGCCGATAATCGAGCACTTCGGTTTTATTGGGAACTAATTTAAGCAATTGTTGGTTCTCGATTTTGTAGTCTAAAAAAGCTTCTGGTGAACTTTCCACCTTTTTGAATAGATCGGCATACCACGCATTTTGATCGGTGAGAACCTCGGCTAATTCTATGGAACGGGACAGGGCATCGGGAATGACATTGTCCTTCCCCCGCCTATGTCGTATTTCCATGTCGTATCCTTGTAATTCGATGCTCCATCTGCTCAATCTGGAGGATGTGCGCCACTTACCCTTCATGATGTGAGTCAGAGCTGAGGCATCTGTGACCACAGTAAAATGTGATCCTTCTATGTATGGCCGGAATTTTTCAATGGCACAGAGGACTGCCAACCCTTCTTTTTCAGAAGCTGCGTAGGCTTTTTGGGCAGGTGAGAGCTTCTGAGAAAAATAAGCAATTATTTTCTCGCCCTCATCGTGCTGTTGGGTCAGTATTGCTGCGATGGCGCTATCGCTTGCATCTGACTGAATTTGAAAGGGAAGGTCAAAATTGGGGTTTGCCAGTACGGGTGAAGCAATCAAACTTTCTTTGAGATTCAAGAAAGCCTGTTCTGCTTTCGGGTTCCAAATCAGGGTTTTGGGCTTTTTCTTCAGGAGATCCGTGAGAGGCGCTGAGAGCTCACTGAATCCTGGGATGAACCGCCTATAATAATTGGCCATCCCCAGAAATCGGCGCAGTGATTTGAGAGACGCCGGTCTCTCGTAATTAACGATCGCTTCGATACGATCGGGGTTGGGTTTCAGGCCTTCGGGAGAGAGTATATACCCAAGATAGGGCAATTCTCTCAAACAAAATCGAGATTTGTCGAGGTTGATAGACAGATTAGCTGTCTTCAACCGACGAGCGACTTCAGTTAGGGTTTGAATGTGGGCTTCAAATGTGTCGTTTACCACGACAATGTCGTCGAGGTACACGAACACATTTGGTTCCAGTTCACCATGGCCCAGGACGTCATCCATCAGTCTAGCCAATGTGGCTGGACTATTGACTAATCCAAATGGAAGCCTGGTGAACTGGAACAATCCTCTCCCTAACACCGAAAAGGCGGTATATTTGCGGGAGTTTTGGTGCAGCGGTATTTGTAAAAAGGCCTTCGTCAAATCAATAGTGGTTAAATACTTGCTGGCACCCAATCGGCTCAATATTCTGTCTTGGTGTGGGAGTGGATAAGCGTCGCGTTTGGTTCTTTCATTGAGCCGTCTCGCATCTAGACACAACCGTACGTCCCCAGTCGGTTTAATGACTGGGACGGTGCTCTGAGACCACTCACTTTTGCTGGGCTCTATGACTTGTTGTTTTAACATGTTGTCGAGTTCTAAATTGATGCGTTTTTGCATCTCAGGGGATGTCGGATATGGATTTATCCTGATAGGGGGTGCATTTTTAAACTCATCCTTGAGCTCTATTTTATGAGTCGCGAGAGGAGTAACATCTAAAATTTGCCCCTCTATTGCAATTTTAAATTGGAGCTTGACCTCCTCTAACTGGGCTTTTTGCGTCTCGCTTAGATCTCCCTCCTTTTCCCCTTTCTCATTCCACTCCAACTCCTCCACTTTCAAGTTTTCAACCAACTCTTTTTCCCTTCTCCGAGACTCTCGACTTAAGACAACGGGTTGTATTTTAAAAGCTCTCCAGAAATCATTAAATCCTAAAATCAATCTACGTTTGAGTTTGGGCGCCACGAGAGTCTTAATAATGCGGTTTTCATCGTTGAAAGTGATGGGCAAATACACAAAACCTTCAACCTCAATTGTGGAGCCTGATGCAGTCTGTACCTGTACATCAGAAGGAAAAATTTTCAATTTTAGCAAATTGATAAGCTTTTTGCACCCTGCTCCTAAGACTGAGCGGTGAGCTCCACTGTCTAAAAGACCGATAATTTCCCTTCCAAGCACACTCACTTTTACAAACGGCCGAGTGTCTCCATCGACCCGAACGGAAAGCTCTTCCACGCTGGAGACGGGAGAGTAATCGTTCTCAGAGACGGGTTCAAATCCATTGACTGCAAGCTCCTCAGTGACACGATCATATTGTGGAGGGTTTTGGCGACCAACTTCAGCTTGCCTCCTCAAGCTGAATCCGCCTCGTTTTTTTGGCACACTGGACAAGCGGGAGTAATTACATCCGCAAACCCACATATTCTACAAAATTTGCCCTTTGGTTTGGGGCAATCTGCATAATGATGCCCACTCAATCTGCAGTTATAGCACACCCCGAAAGGCGGCCGTCGATAATTTTCAGCCATCGCTATCAGAGTCCCTTTCGACGAACCCTCCATCGGGTCCGCAGGCTTTTCTCCC
>NW_026917564.1:0-25000 GCF_035046485.1 Aedes albopictus
TTGCTTTGCTTTGCTTTGCTTTGCTTTGCTTTGCTTTGCTTTGCTTTGCTTTGCTTTGCTTTGCTTTGCTTTGCTTTGCTTTGCTTTGCTTTGCTTTGCTTTGCTTTGCTTTGCTTTGCTTTGCTTTGCTTTGCTTTGCTTTGCTTTGCTTTGCTTTGCTTTGCTTTGCTTTGCTTTGCTTTGCTTTGCTTTGCTTTGCTTTGCTTTGCTTTGCTTTGCTTTGCTTTGCTTTGCTTTGCTTTGCTTTGCTTTGCTTTGCTTTGCTTTGCTTTGCTTTGCTTTGCTTTGCTTTGCTTTGCTTTGCTTTGCTTTGCTTTGCTTTGCTTTGCTTTGCTTTGCTTTGCTTTGCTTTGCTTTGCTTTGCTTTGCTTTGCTTTGCTTTGCTTTGCTTTGCTTTGCTTTGCTTTGCTTTGCTTTGCTTTGCTTTGCTTTGCTTTGCTTTGCTTTGCTTTGCTTTGCTTTGCTTTGCTTTGCTTTGCTTTGCTTTGCTTTGCTTTGCTTTGCTTTGCTTTGCTTTGCTTTGCTTTGCTTTGCTTTGCTTTGCTTTGCTTTGCTTTGCTTTGCTTTGCTTTGCTTTGCTTTGCTTTGCTTTGCTTTGCTTTGCTTTGCTTTGCTTTGCTTTGCTTTGCTTTGCTTTGCTTTGCTTTGCTTTGCTTTGCTTTGCTTTGCTTTGCTTTGCTTTGCTTTGCTTTGCTTTGCTTTGCTTTGCTTTGCTTTGCTTTGCTTTGCTTTGCTTTGCTTTGCTTTGCTTTGCTTTGCTTTGCTTTGCTTTGCTTTGCTTTGCTTTGCTTTGCTTTGCTTTGCTTTGCTTTGCTTTGCTTTGCTTTGCTTTGCTTTGCTTTGCTTTGCTTTGCTTTGCTTTGCTTTGCTTTGCTTTGCTTTGCTTTGCTTTGCTTTGCTTTGCTTTGCTTTGCTTTGCTTTGCTTTGCTTTGCTTTGCTTTGCTTTGCTTTGCTTTGCTTTGCTTTGCTTTGCTTTGCTTTGCTTTGCTTTGCTTTGCTTTGCTTTGCTTTGCTTTGCTTTGCTTTGCTTTGCTTTGCTTTGCTTTGCTTTGCTTTGCTTTGCTTTGCTTTGCTTTGCTTTGCTTTGCTTTGCTTTGCTTTGCTTTGCTTTGCTTTGCTTTGCTTTGCTTTGCTTTGCTTTGCTTTGCTTTGCTTTGCTTTGCTTTGCTTTGCTTTGCTTTGCTTTGCTTTGCTTTGCTTTGCTTTGCTTTGCTTTGCTTTGCTTTGCTTTGCTTTGCTTTGCTTTGCTTTGCTTTGCTTTGCTTTGCTTTGCTTTGCTTTGCTTTGCTTTGCTTTGCTTTGCTTTGCTTTGCTTTGCTTTGCTTTGCTTTGCTTTGCTTTGCTTTGCTTTGCTTTGCTTTGCTTTGCTTTGCTTTGCTTTGCTTTGCTTTGCTTTGCTTTGCTTTGCTTTGCTTTGCTTTGCTTTGCTTTGCTTTGCTTTGCTTTGCTTTGCTTTGCTTTGCTTTGCTTTGCTTTGCTTTGCTTTGCTTTGCTTTGCTTTGCTTTGCTTTGCTTTGCTTTGCTTTGCTTTGCTTTGCTTTGCTTTGCTTTGCTTTGCTTTGCTTTGCTTTGCTTTGCTTTGCTTTGCTTTGCTTTGCTTTGCTTTGCTTTGCTTTGCTTTGCTTTGCTTTGCTTTGCTTTGCTTTGCTTTGCTTTGCTTTGCTTTGCTTTGCTTTGCTTTGCTTTGCTTTGCTTTGCTTTGCTTTGCTTTGCTTTGCTTTGCTTTGCTTTGCTTTGCTTTGCTTTGCTTTGCTTTGCTTTGCTTTGCTTTGCTTTGCTTTGCTTTGCTTTGCTTTGCTTTGCTTTGCTTTGCTTTGCTTTGCTTTGCTTTGCTTTGCTTTGCTTTGCTTTGCTTTGCTTTGCTTTGCTTTGCTTTGCTTTGCTTTGCTTTGCTTTGCTTTGCTTTGCTTTGCTTTGCTTTGCTTTGCTTTGCTTTGCTTTGCTTTGCTTTGCTTTGCTTTGCTTTGCTTTGCTTTGCTTTGCTTTGCTTTGCTTTGCTTTGCTTTGCTTTGCTTTGCTTTGCTTTGCTTTGCTTTGCTTTGCTTTGCTTTGCTTTGCTTTGCTTTGCTTTGCTTTGCTTGCTTTGCTTTGCTTTGCTTTGCTTTGCTTTGCTTTGCTTTGTCTTAGAAGTCTTAGAAGAAATCTAGAAACATCCCAGATGGAATCTTGAGACATTCACAAATTTTACATATACTAAATCATAACTAAATCTATTTATAAGGCGATGAAGGAAGTCTTGGGAAACTTCAGCGAGAATTCCCGGATGGCTTGTGAAGGAGTCCCTAGAAAACATCTATAGGTATTGACGGGGAACTTTTTGAGAAATTTTCGAAAAGATCCTGAAAAATTCTCGGAGAACTTGAAAAAAAAGTATTCAATTCCTGGACTAATTTCCGAGAAACTCCAGCTGTAATTCTGAGAAATCTCTTAGAAGAATTTCATCGGAAATGCTAAATAAATTCCAGAAAAATCCTGAAGAAATTGAGCATTTCCCGAGGAAAGTCTAGAGGAATTTCCGGTCAACTACTGAGAAGACATCTTGGGAAATTCCTGGAGAAATTTCAGCCAATATCTTGGAGGATTTTGGAATTAAACTCTGGAGGAATTCCCTGAGTAGTGCTGAAGATAGGAATATTCTGTAGGAGTTCTCGGGGAAGTTCTGAGAAAACATTGGTTAACTCTTGGAGGATTTGTGTGGAAATCCGGAACGAATTTCCAGAGAACTTTTAGAGGAACTTCCGATGAAATCCTGTTGAAATGGATCATTGAAGCTGACTTTTCCGTTACTCACCGCATCAAAACAAAAGCGCCACTGTATATGGACGGTAACACAGTGACAGCAGTCGAGTTACGTCAAACACACAAGGCTATGGTGACGCTATCTGTTCATTTCATAGCGGTCGTTTTAGTTATTTTAGTGATTCATTCCCATTTGAATTTTGAAGAAAATCCCATAAAATCTAGAAAGGATTTCCGGTGGACCCCTAGAGAATTTTTCAGGGAACATTTGTAGGAATTCGTGGGGAATTACCCAAAGAATTCTTGAGGAACTCATCAAACCAATTTGGGAACTTCTGCAGGAATTTTGGGAGAACTCCTGCAATATGTAAGTAGCCTCGGTGAGGAAATTGAAGAAATAATTATTGAACACTGCAGGCTCCTCCAGATACTAAAGGAATTTCCCAGGACATCCTGAAACGTTTTACGGAAAATCCTGGAGGAAAAAATTAAGCAATTTTTCGGGAAATGCTATTTGGAATATCCTGGAAAATCTTGTAGGAAAATCCGAGATATTCTATAGAAATTCTCGAGGAAATCTGAAATAATAATCGAACGATCTCCTGTAAAAAAATGTTTTTGTTGATACCCTCTCAGATGTTATGATTTTCGCACCACGACAGTGTAGTGCATGGTCAGCGAGACTGTCTGGATCATATTTACCCCAACATCATACTAGGGTAAAATTGATCTTGTCGAAATTTGAATCATCATAAAATGGTACAGATAAAATAAATACATACAGGCAAAAGATCAATTTTAATGTATTCTAGAATAGCTCTGCAAACTTTGCAAACCTACGGCCATATTTGTGTGTACGGATGAGCTTTAATGCATGTTTAAAATAGATTTGTCACCCTAACATTCTAATTCATTTTTCGCGAAAATGCCAAAGAAACCGATGCTCACTGAAACTGATTGGGTGCGCTGGTGAGAGTTTTGATAAATTTATTGCCGACCTTTTGATGAATGAAAAGTAAATGAGCATCATCTCTAAACTTACTTTACGCGAGTCATCATTCAGTTTGAACAGCATCGATACAATGCATGGCTTCAACTAGGACGATTCTCTCGGTTAATTTTTGTCGCTTCTTCTCCTCGTTCGTTCGAATATGTATTCAGAGAGCCTCTCTCAACGACAAAACCATCTGAGAGAGAAAAATTGTTCTGAGTGAATCGAGAACGGAACAGCATAACGAGCATAACTGGCACTAAATGCATGTAGCTAGATGGAATAACCTGTTTCAATCCTCTCGATTCATATCCATAGCAACCGAACCAAGCTATCGAACGAATAAAATGCATCTAGCACATAATGCCGGTGGTTTTCTAGTTGATGGCTCATTCTTGCCATTCATTCTTTCTGTCCCACTTTTCCCAAACTCTTCTTTTATGGCTCCAGGGAGATGCTCTCAATTTCTAAACAAGTTCTTTGAGGACAATCTTCCTCGGAGATACAGCTAATGTCTGTCTGTCTGCGAGCATAACAGGTACACGTCTCGTACATCGTACTCTACCACACCCCCTTCCTTACTTGTCCGGCGAAACTCTATGCTAATGAGTCGGCTTATGCTACGCATCCGATGTGCTCTATAGCAATACAGCCCAAGGGAAAGGGATTCCCGAGACACAGCATCATCGCCATAGTCGGGTGTGACAAAAAGTCATATAAACGAAAAACGTGAGATTACCGAACAGGATGTGAGTCAAAAGAGGACCGAATTGTTTACCAGTTTGTGTCATTTCACACCCTCTGTGTCGTTCCTTGGCGTATCCCCGTGATGGAAATTGGGAACCCCGTTGGTAAGGACCATAGAATGCATAGCTCGTAACCATAGATGTTGGGATGTGTTCCACTGTGAATAGGCGTTTCTATAAACATTGTCATTATTTATTGTCGTCGCGGTTGAAACCCGAAGTTTCCCCACACGCGACAAGTGACTTTTCTCCAAATCCTTACGTGAAACCTAACGTCGGACATAGTGTGCCTGATAGCGGATCTGGTCCTCTATCCAGCGCACTATGCCCGACGTACGTGCGACGCACGGTTTAGGAGAAAAAAATGGATTTTCGCGTGTTAAAAATTCCGATTTTCAACTGTACAAACAATACTAATCGGAAACTCGAAATTGACTAAAATAATGTTTATAAAAGTTTAATTCAATTCTTCAGGTTAAATAAGTCTCCTAGATTTTAATTTGTGCATGAAAGACTTTTTCTTTGAGCCACCATGATTTTTTTTAAGTTTTTCAAAACTTTATTTTTGGGAATTTTTTGAAATTACCTTTAGACAACTGGGCAACTGCTTGACAGCTCCAAGAGGGTGATTCAACAAATCGCTCCCATACAAATTTCAAATTGATTTTTAAATGGGTTCCCGGGCACCAAAGTTAATGAAAATTTGGATTTCGATTAATGAATTAAAAACTGAGCCAAAATCCAAATTTTCATAATTTTCGGTGGCCGGGAATTTCTTTAAAAATCGATTTAAAGTTATTATTAGCAATTTTTCTCGAATTTTGAAATCATGGCGTATGATCATAAGCTAACGAAGCATTTTATTTGTTTATTGTATTATTTAATTTTTTTTCATGAAATTGAAAAAAACTTCACTTAAAAGTTGAGCGATCGCTTATTATTTTTTATAGTCGTAAAAACCTTTCTTCATTCGGAATGGGTATGCGAGGTATGCATTAGCCGGTATAGGTACGTGTCTGTAGGGCCCATCAGAAGGGCTCTTCTTTGTGGTGGGATCGGAGAGGCTGCCGCCGTACCAGACTACTGCAGGCAGCAGTTTTTTTTAGTTGTTTTGTCTCTGGAATGCTATGCTTTCAGCAGGTCGTTGTCTGAGGCGCTTGTTCCGTGATTGAAATGCATACGGTTTATGGTTAGAATGAATTTTTGAAAGAGATTGAGAGCTAGGAATGTCAGCGCTATTCTCCATTATTGTTCCGGGTGGTGGCGAACGTGATGCGGTTGAAGTTCGAGAGACGGTGCACTGCACCAGATATTCCACGCATGATTCCCCTTGCTATTATTTTAGGCAAAAAGGTTTAAACAAAGGGATGGTTTTTGAAATTTGGCAAATTTGAGGGTGCTGATTAAATCGATGAACACATCATTGCTCTCCGAGGAGATATTTTGATAATTTTGATGCTTGTTTTAAAAACGTATATGATAGGCGCAATTATACATTATTGCCACTCTCAAACAAATCCGCATGGAAATTACTGAACATTTTGATAATTCCCTTGAGAAAAACATTTCTTTGACCAGTTCACTCCAGTCTATGTTTGTTTTTCTAAAAATAATTAGGAATAATGTAAACCGAAGAGCTTGCTTTGCTTCTGTCTCAATTTACAAAAACTAAGGCCTTAACTTTAATGTACCATCAACAAACATAGTCAGATTTCAGGCACATAACATAGTATCGTTATTGATACCTTAACCTGTTAAAAACTTGATACAGGCAGTGCAGGATTATAGGTATGGAAGGCCCGGAGCAGATTACTTACTGGGGACACTTAACACTAAAGTTTCGTATTCTTGAAAAAAAAAAATAACTCTAGTTCTCGTGGGGTCAATGTTTTTATTCAAGATACAATAATCATTAAACAAAAATGATACAACACTTTGTTTTTGGCATTTCGATTCAAATAAATCAATAACGAATTCTTCAAACCCGATTTTAGGACGTCACTTTCGTTTTATTATTAAGCGTTCCACCAGCTACCGCCTTGCCTTAAGGACGCACGGGACGACGTGTAATTTTTCCTATCTTTCCTCTCTTTCTAACAATTTGCCTCGCGATTTTGAAGATGCAAATATCAATTTCCACTGCACTAACGTAGCTGAAACTTTAGTCGATTGTGCACCGCAAGTGAGCAAATGAACGATCAAATTTCTAGTCAATAATATGAAGTAGAAGTTGAGATTTGCTTCTTACTAACAACAGAGCAATGGCGGACGATTCAAGCACCGTCCCGTCCGGCCTTAAGTTGTCCTCTCTCCCCTGGAAGCTTGGGTCCTGGCTAGTACTGTAGACTACCTGTCGGAATCAAGCTTCCAGATAGGAGGGGGGGGGGTGCAACTCAACTTACTGTTAGTCGGCCCGCCATTTTCTTTGTAGTTTAAGTACGATTCGGGAGACCGTGGAAGTTGTTGGAACTACACGGTGTTCAATAAGTTCGGATACACCATATAACTTGAATTAATTTGACATCTGTAATTTAGATTTTCAAAGTAAATGTTTTTATTGTAAGGTCATATAGCACTGATCAAATACAGCATATGGTTTTGAATAACGTCTGTTGGATCTCGCTCCAACGTCGTCGGCCGGCGTCATCACAGGCTGCTTCAAACCGACCAAGCTGCGAAGCGTGTGAGAAACGGCCCATTAATACAACGAGCTGCGCTGCCTATTGTACGATAGTTTCGTCAGCCTAACGTACGTTCAGTCACCTATAAAAGGTGACTGAGCAAACTGTATCATGTTATTGTGTATCGTCAAATGCGAATAAATAGTAAAACGTTTATTGCGTGTACTTCTTCTACGCCGCCCGGTGTCCCGTATATAGTTAGACACAACGTGGGGTAAGACATCCTGGCCGAAACGACGTCTTTTACTACTTTTTTTTTTATAAGCCTTTGGTGTATCTAATGCTTGTTAGCTCAGGCACACTAGAATAATTTTCGAAAAGTTGCACATGCTAGTTTCGTCCTATTTTTCAATTTTGGAATATGGGTTCTGGTAATTCAAGGAATCAAAGTATTTAGTCCTTCCTACCGGTGCCTTGGTGACTTACAGTCTTTGAATAAAATTAAGTATACCAACTTTTCTTTGCAAATAGTTAAAAACCTCCCCATCCAAGACCAAACTTAATGCAAAGGATGTAAAATTGGGTCAGGGATCCATGTATGTACTAGCTCTTCAAAGTCTGGTAAGTGCTGGTATGTTCCTTAATTGGAATGACATTGCTGCTAATGTTAAAACCCGGGTCTTAAGCTTCTTACTAGAGAGAATCTAAGAAAACAAAACAAAAACTGTATCATAATCCATACTTTATTGCCCTTTAATCGCAATGTAGTAATCCAACATGCACTACACTAAGGATACGGGTAATGTTACAATAGATCTAAAAACTCTAAAAACTGGTCACAGTGACAAAACCGAACAGGAAGACAAAAAAACTAGACGGCTGATACTTCAATCAGCAACCTTCACTCTCTTTATTCCATTCTGGTATATACAATTTGACAATCGTCTTCTATAATATTATCTGCCATCTCTCCAACAATAATTGTAACTACCAACATTACTGCCGCCGCTCACGTAGCTGAAGCCCCGAGACGCAATCTGAGCCTTCAACGCTACCTATATTCCAACAGAAGTAACGGAATCTCACTTGTCCGCCCCCATGCACATCCTTTCAACAAAGTTTTTCGGAGTGACATCTCTACCGCATAATATCCTGCATACTCGACCTTTTCTCTACGAAGCGTGGACATTCAGAGAACATATGTTCCGCGGTCTCGTCGCAGTCTGCGCATTCTGGATATGCGGGAGAGCCTGCATGTCTGAATCTGTGATAACCACAGATATCACCTCAGCACCCATGATCTAACAGAAATTGTGTCAAGTGAAAGTTCATTGGCCTTGGAGCCTGCTCGCCCATTTAGACAAGCTCGGTGTGAGCATATGTGTCCATGTCCATCCACTCTTGCTACAGGAATTCCATTCCCTCTGCCACTTCAACATAGACGATGCTTTAGCGATCTTTCTTAAGCCTATTATGTCGCGTCGCTCGAAGCAGTCTTCGTCCTCTAGCACCACTGGTGCTATGGACATCATGCCCGCTAGCACGCATACCGCGTCCTTTGAGACCGTGCGGTATGCGCTGACCATCAGTATGTGGGTACTCTGCAGTTATCGTAGTATGTATGCCCGAGCAGAGGGGAATATCAAATTAATAACTACGAAATCACAAAACCTGTTTTTATATCTTGTTTTGTTATTATTGAATTATCAAGGCATTACGTTTCCATAACATGTTTTGTTGAACAATTTAATTTTGTTATGACCAAGCAATTGGTATGCAGCCCTTAAATAACATTTCAATATTACATTCTGTTGTGGAACAAGTTTGGTTATTATTGTATTATTGAGAGTGCACAAATACTTTATGGTATTGCTATCTAAACTAAAACAAATTTTGAAACAAAACCTACGTCATTCTACAACGTTATTTACAGCATTTTAGGGAAAGCAACTGCATATTCACTCATCAATTTGTCTTCCTCTTCCATTTATCATTACATCCAAACTGAGACAAAGTGCATGCCCCATATCATTAGCTAGTATTCCGTGGGAAAAAGTTTGCATAATGCACCAGAAATACTATTTAACGATTTTTTGAAAAGTGCGCAAAGTTAGGCCCTAGGTGCGCAAAGTATGGTACGCTTACGGTATCACATTTGATAAGAGGTGTGGTATATTACGTGACATGGAGGTGCTGTAATGTGTACAAAACAAAGTCCCTGCTGGGCGGCGCGAGGTTTTGCTAAATTTCTGAAATTGACTGAGTTGTAGCTGAAAAGTACCCAAAATACCAGCCACTGCCCAAGTGGCGCAGTAATATCGGCGTTGTTGGAGTTAGCGTATTGAAAAGATATGGTCTCTCGTGAAACATGCTTCGTAATTACACTGTTGAAAACGCTTTGACATCCATGTGCAGCACAACAGAACATGTGCTCGATGAACAAATTGAGATTTGAATTATGAAAATGCTACGGTCAATCTTGGCTTGGTCAGCCAAAGCAAAATCAAGAAATTGACATTTATGCTTCGTAATGATTACTTTGAAGTCAATACTTTGGGCCTAGGCTGGGCAGATATGCTATTGGTGATTTGATGGTGCATGAAGAAGAAGAAGAACGATGGTGTTTTGAAAAATCCTATCCCTACCGCACAGGAGAAGATTTTAAAATGCCTCTATAAAATCTAAAACAAAATATAATTAAAAACGGTTTGATGTACGGTGTAAGACTTTGGACGGACTACATATTGAACGTATAAATTTAAATTTAACATTTTTTTCTTGGTAAGGTACTTAATTTGTACCAATCACCAATTGGGTTTTCAAATTAAGAATAATATATTGATTTTTTGATTTTATTCGAAAGAGCACCTTTTTTTAAGCCAGTATGATTTTTTCAGATTTTTTTGATACCATAATTCAATTACAAAAAGTTTTTTTGAAATCACCTTTTGACAGCTGGGCAACTGCTTGACAGCTCCGCCCAGTACGAAATGCGACGAGGGGTGATTCGACAAATCGCTCCCATACAAACTTTAAATCGATTTTTAAATAGGTTCCCGGGCACCAAAGTTCATGAAAATTTGGATGTCGGCTCAGTTTGGCATGTAGATTGTGAATATGGAATTATCTGAACACCACTAAAGAGCCAATTGCAGCTGGTCTATGGAAAATTCCACGTGTATGGCAATTCGCGTTTTTTCTTAACTCACGATGACCAGATCGGTTCAGTCGGATTTGTTGTTGATGGAAAAAATAAATCTGGATCACATGAGATCAATATTGTCAAAATCGGAGAAAATTTATCGCAGATATAACCATTACATAGTTTACCTTCTTTATTTTATTGTCTGCTGTTTCATATTATGAAGTAAAAAATAAAGGCATTGCAACTTCTAGAAATTTCATCAGACTCTTCCGTATTTTTTATTTTATTCATTGCTATAATTTGAGTTTTGGGTAAATATAGCATCATAGCTATTGATATGTTTATCTTTGTGTTAATTTCCTTCTTTCAATATCCCAGTCCCGTTACGGTGCCAAATTCCTATCACTTTTCTACGATTCCCAATTCTTATAGGTTAAGTAAAATTTTAGCTTCAAAAAGTGATACATCTGCAAATGAGTTTTTTTTATCTCAAAATTGAGTGAACTTAATTGAATTTATATGTCATTTTAACAGTACTGCTATTCTAACCTCTAATTATAACGTCAAAAAGTACCGAACAGACTATGTATTACGAAGTAATGAATGTTAGTGAGAGTGGAGATAGCAAATATGGTACCTACTAAATAATTCTAATCAATAAAAATGTCAACTATACAGACAATTCTGCTCAATTGATGATTGCATTTGTCTATTATAACTTTTTTCTTTCGATCTATTATTATTCGATCATATATTGTTTGACATTATGTCATAAATATCTTTTTTCATTACTAAAAATAATCTAAATTAGAATAAAACTAAACAGCATCTGCAGAAGTAATCATAACGGCATATGATATAATTACCTTTTACCTTCGCTCACGTAGGTACGTGTATAATCGCCGTTCTCACAGCGCGAACAAAACAAAAAATTAAAAAAAATCATCTCCGTCTGGAAAGAATCTTTGTCACCGCCATAATGCACCCCATGACGAAGCTCAATCATAAATAGTCGACTAGCAACTTTTTCGTCGTTCTCTTTGTTCCGAAACCGCCGACGACGGGCCATGCGAACGCCACCACTGTTATTATTAGTGTTACAGTGCACATGTCTGCGCACCGCGATAGCGCTGTTGGTAAGAGAGAGAGGTTCATTGTTTGATCTTGCATTCAAATCTCTGTCTATTTTTGTCCTGCGACTGGCAAACATGAAATGGGGGAATGGGGAAACTTGCAATACGTAGAACGAGTAAAGCTTCTATCGTCCCTCACCGCAAGTGCTGTGATAGCCTCATTGGTAAAGGCGACTGAAAATTTACGATAGCAGGATTGGAGGTTCAAATCCCGTCCATGTTTGTAAGTTTTATAATGAATTCGAAATTTTTTTATGTGACCTGTTATTTTCTAAAAGTAGAATAACACACTTAAAATAATTACCCAAAAATGAGTAAAAAAAGTTAGTTTTTACCCTAATTTTGCTTTCGAAATGTTATCAATAACTCTTTAATATCAAAATTTGTTATTAAAATATTTCCCAAATTCACTGTTATTAAGTTGTTATTGCCACTAACAAAACATGTTATTAAATTGAGTTTTCAGGAACAAATTTTTGTTATGTGACTTGTTATTTTGCCGCTTATGACAGTCAAGTTTATAACTCAATATGTTATGTTAATAACATGAAAATTACTAATTCCGTTATGCAGTTATTTTGCCAAAATAACGCATTTTGTTATGCTGTTGTTTTTCTCTTCTGCTCGGGTGGAGACCACTACTGTCGCGATCAGCTTACGCTTACTCGAGACTTTTGCCGAGCTATTTGACATTATCTTTGATAATTCCATTATCGCCATTTTTTCCCTATTTGCAGCCATATTCCACATGGCTTCCGATGTTCAGCTTATGGTCAAGCACGACCCCCAATTGCTTTAATGAGCGCTTAGAGTTGATCGTGCACCCGCTTGTGGTGACCCCCTGCCTATTGTTCAGACGTGTGATTGTTTACCACTACCACCATTTGTGGTGCACGAGTGCCAACTATGGTCCAACTACCAACGACCTCATCCAGTCCTCCACTATGCCAATCGCGTGCGTAGCTGTCAGTTTCACTTCCTTTATCGACTCGCCGTATATCACGAGGGTAATATTATCGGAAAAGCCGACCAGCTTTACGCCCGGTTGAAGTTTGAGTCCCAATACGCCATCATACACTGCGTTCCATAGTACCGAGCCCAGGATGGACCCCTGAGGCACTCATGCAGAGATGTTTTAGCTCCTCTCGCCTTCCTCGGTAGGTATCATAGATTAGCACCATATTCTGGAAGTAGCTCTCCAGTATCCAGCATAGGCTAACTAGGACTTATAAGTGGTGTTTTGGTTACAGCTCTAATAGTGTCCAACGTTGATCGACCCTTTCGGAAGCCAAACTGGTTATCCGAGAGGCCAGAGTCATCGGGTTTTTCGGTATAGACCATTAGCCTGCACAGAATGATACATTCCAATAGTTTCCCGGCGGTGTCCAGAATCCAGATATCGTCGGTTTCCTGCAATAGGGGCACAACTCAAAATTTGTCATTTTTGAGATTTTGATGGCAAATGATGAAAAACTATGCAAACTTTCATCTCACAAAGACTAGTTCCGAAATTCGTTGAGAAACTCGAGATTTTTGCATTTTCACCAATTTTCCGCAATAAAGGCACAACTCAAAATCAGTCAACTTTTTCAATAGTCGTTGAAAAATAGCAATCCAAAATTTATGAAACCGATAGTCCTTCAGTCCGCCTCCATGATGCAACAGTCGAAATTCGTTTACTTTTGTAGAATAATGAGATAAATAAGTGAACTTGTAGGAGGTGCTTCAAGGTTGCCAATTTTGAAACGCTCATTCTGAAAATTCACATTTTTTGAGTTGTGCCCCTATTGCAGGAAACCGACGATATGTAGGTCTGTATTCCGACGGGTCACCAGGTGGCTTCACGGGTTTGGGCAGTAGAAACAATCTTTGCCTTTTCCACCTCTCCGGAAATTTGCCTCTGTTGTAACTGCCAGTGACGTCCACACTTCTGGGCAGTGGACGTCCTAACGCCCTAAACTAGCTCACCTTCGCTTTTCTCAGGGTCGGCTTACCTGCTCAAGGGACACACGCAGTATAACGAAGATTAAGAAATTAGCGTGGGTATTTTTTTACATTTTACATTATTTTTATTTTCGAATTCATGGTTAGGTTAGGGATAGGGTTTTAGGGGTAGTTCATACACCGTTGCGGCCGATCGATGGTGGTGGTCTGGCCCATTGAGAACATGCTTAAGGGGAGCCAATGCTCCAAGAGACATACCTTGGCTGCGGGCGGTGGTTTTTTCGACGGTTATCGGGGTGGCCACGAGGCTTCGTGGTTTCAGCTTGGCCGGTAGCAGGCTTGTAAACATTCGACACTTTTCACTACCTTTCACTACCTTCGTTTCGTTGCCGCGGTCGGGTGTCAGCTTGCTTTGTTTCATTCGAGCGCGACCGCTACCTCTTACACACAACACGAGCGGCAT
This sequence comes from Aedes albopictus, assembly GCF_035046485.1. Classification (NCBI taxonomy): domain Eukaryota; kingdom Metazoa; phylum Arthropoda; class Insecta; order Diptera; family Culicidae; genus Aedes; species Aedes albopictus. The sequence goes on from NW_026917564.1 coordinate 13,784, forward strand.
AACGAAGATCAATAAACAAAAAAGTGGATCAAATCATCGTCGTCTGACATGGAGACATTTGTCTAATTTCAGCGTTTTCGCAAGATTTCAGCCAATTTTGATTAAGATTGGTATAATATTAGTTTATTCGTGTGTGATAAATTGATTACGACACATACATTCATACAAAACAGCTCTCTTTATGGGAAAGGCAGGAATAACAAAAACCGAACCATCTCCCGAAGACGCAATCGTGGTCAAGCGCATTCATTTGACATTTTTGTTCCGGACAGTAGTTTGATCGCTTGTGTTGCGAATGTTGGAGACAAAGGCAGCCGAATATCGACAAAAAGGTGTCAAAGACTGTGATCGCTAACAAGACTGGCCGGTAGAAAGCGCTAGTAGGAACCAACGAGGAAGGGCTGGCAGGTGCTCGCCGGCGGCTTCCGGAGGGTCGAGGGGTTTCGCCGCTTCCTAGCTGGCCGGTATTCGCCGGGCCTCCAGAGGATCGAGATGGTTCCGCCACGGAAAAACTGGCAGGTATTCGCCGGCAGTCGTCGGCGGGTCGAAGGGCTTATGCCGTAGCCTGGTCCGCAGGCACACGCTGGCGGCCCTCGGAGATTTGGGTGGGTATCCGCCGTTGTCTGGTTCACAAGTGCTCGCTGACGGGCTGCGTAGATGCTTGGGGTTTCGTCGATGCTACGGAGATTCACGGGTGACCAGCAACTGCGGGGTTTATCGGTATTTGCCGGCGGACTTCGGGGAAGCTACCGAGCTTCCGCTGATGCCCAGTTCACGTGACTTTCGTGGGTTGTTAGCGTTTCGTGGATCAAGTGGTTCCACCGCGGTAAAAGGGACGTCCCGACCTGTAGTTAGCACGTGGGTCACAGGGTGATTTTCTTGAAAGCTGATCGTGCTCCGTCCCAAAACCACGAGAACGGGAACTTGCAGAAGACAACTACCGTAAACTGGGGTGTAGTTGATCAGTGGGGTGAACCTGATCACTCAATTACCCGCGGATATCGACTTTCAAAGAAGCAACAATTCTATTTTAACCAGACGCGCCAACTTGGCCAAATTATTGGGGGGGGCAAAGCCTCATTTTTCTGATTTTTTTTGTATGGGAAAATCGAAAAATCGTCAAATATTGAGGGGGGCGAAACCATGCTTGAAACCCCCCCCCCCCCCCCCCCCTTAAGTTGGCACCTATCATTTTAACCATTCGTAATCCAATGACGTAACATCAAAATGGGATGGTAACTTCCTTAAAAGTCAATATTCGTGGGTAATTGAGTGATCAGATTCACCCCAGTGATCAACTACACCCCAGTTTACGGTACTCCAGAACCAGATCCTATGCTCTTCGGTAACTCCGGTACACGCTTTTGTCCAGAATCGGTGATTTCCGCTCGGGATACTTGGCGGTTCTTCTCCCGTTTCACAATATTGATTTTGTTTTTAGTTATTTCAGTGGTTTTAGTAGTTGTCCCATCTGCCGGTGCGTCGTGTTGTTATTGTTATCGCATTCGTTAACACTGTCTAGGCACATCTGCATAGGCATTCTGAATATGTCAGGGCTAGCCTTGTTGGCCGTTTTGATAGCTACACTCAGGCAAATAAACCAACCCACTGACAGGCATTGTTGTCAACATCTCTTTTGTTAAAACGGCCCCAAAATGTGCTGATCAAACGAAATTGGGCCCCTAATGTCTCTACTGTCACTCCATGCTATAAATATAGGCGTGTCAATGGCGTGAAATAAACCTAAGATTATCATAAGGTTTAACTTATGAAATGGCCTTTAAACAATTCATAATGACTAGATTGAATTTCATAAGGTCGGTTTATGTTGCAGAACCAACTCACTGTTTGGCTTTTATACACATTTAGCAAGACGATATTCTCAAGCGTCAATAGCCGCGTGGGTTGGGCACGAGCTCAGTGATCTCGACGTCCATGGATCGGTTCCAGTCTGCATCAAATTACGATTTTTCTGCTCTTTTCATAAGTTTATCTTATGTAATTAGGTCATAATAAGCATGTTCAATTTTTATAAGGTATTCTTATGGCATCCATACTTTACAGTTAAGGCTAAATTTCATAAGGTATTTTGATGAATTTCGGTAGTTTACTTCGCTGAGTGTACTGTCGGGATACCGGTCCGGACCCGGAGCCTTGTTCAACTTAAGCGACTTCGCTATTGCGCTATGGCGCGGGAACAATGTTTCCACGATCTTTTGCAGTATCTCGGGGGATCGTTCTGAGGGTGCTGACGCTCTCTTCGTTTTGGCCATGACTACTCTCTGTAGCTGTGCTGAAAATTTCATTTCGTCAATACTAAATTCAACCACCTACAGCTCATTTTAGAAGCTGAACCTGAGAATATGGTAGGTATATGAAAAACTTATGCGGCTACACCAGTTCTGCAAGAAAGTCATGAAAAACCGCTATTTTTTCAAATATTTAAGGTAAATGTCACGGACTACCATCGAAAAATGCCAATAGGAGGCAATCAGTGAAGTACTAGATTGAAAGTAGTGAGCTGGATTTTAGTATGGTGAGATGATCAATTCTCCATTTCTGCAATGAAATGGTGCAAACAGCGTGGGTTATATGATTTATTGACTAATTTGATGCTGCTTGAGCAAAAGTTTGGATAACTGTGTTGTTGAAGTTGCAAAAAAAATAATACAACAACACAGTTACCCAAACTTTTGCTCAAACAGCATAAAATTAGCCAATAAATCATATAACCCACGCTGTTTGCACCATGTCATTGCAGAAATAGAGAATTGATCATCTCACCATACAAAAATCCAGCTCACTACTTTCAATCTAGTACTTCACTGATTGCCTCCTATTGATATTCACGGTGAATATCATTAAAATGAGCTATACGTGATTGAATTTAGATATGACGAAGTGAATTTTTCAGCACTGCTCTGTAGGCATCACCCCAAGGGGTCGTGTTGGCTAGCTGCCAGAGATATTCGAAGCATACCTGTTTACGCGCCTTAATCTCTTTGTTTAGTGCCAGTTTAGCCGCCCTGTATGTCTCACTTCGCTCTATTTTACCCTCATCGATGCGAGCTCTTTGCGTTCTCCTTCTATCTCTTAGGTAGGATGCGCGGAGTTCTGCGATTTCTTGCCACCACCAGTATATCGGTTTGCGTCCATTTTTTTTGTAGGGAACGCCTTGGCATTGCGGCGTCACATGCACGGCGTCGTCGGTGTTACCCAGGGGGATGACGAAGGGCCAGAATCAGCATCCCAGCATTCGATTCAACATGGCGTCCAATGTTATTGTTTTTATTGCTTTATTCATGTCAAACATGCACTTGAAACATAGACACTGTTTCGCTGCTACATATAATATCGTGCAAAATGATAGACAAACAGAAACAATCATCAAAAACAACAATTTCGTTTGAAATGTCTAATTTCCGAAATATGCACTAGTAAGACACGAGACACACACCCGAAAATCAGAAGCAAGTTAGGGTAAACCAACCAGAAAGTGGGTACCAAAACGCGACGTACCAAAAACGATGATGATTAGGGCGGCTATGTACCGAGTTTGACAGCTGTGTCACCCCACTGGTGTTACCCTCCATAATCAATCGCTCAACATATGCCGGCTTATCGAAGCGCGAGGTCAGCCATCCCCGATGACGGTCGAAGACCTTCGGCTGTGGCCGTCTTCCTCCGTGTTCTACTCTGTATTGAATCGCCAGATGGGTCAATGTGCAGGGCTCCAGAAGGTCACGTCAATGATCACGTCAATGTCACCGATCCTACTGTAGGTTTTTGTGTCACCTACGTTCGTGAAATCTACGTTTAATCTAGCCATAGCTTTGAGTAGAGTCCAGCCTCTCGCGTTAGTCAAGCGGCTAACCCACTCAATCGCTCAGGCGTTGAAGTCTCCACCGATGACCACGGAAGTCAATCCCACTAGTGTGCTTTATAGCGAATCCAGCATTGTCGAGAACTGGTCTATCGGCCACCTGGAAGGGGCATAAATAAGAACTACAGTAGCAAACCCCGTTGATCTTCGCTATTGCGACGCCCTCGTGCGACGTGTAAATTTCCTGGACCGGAAAACGATCGGTTGTGCAGAACGCAGCTAGCCTGGCCTTATACACCTACCAAGTTCCCGTTATCGGGAGGGATGCGGTATGAGTCCGAAAGTAGGACGATGTTTGTACTTGATTCCGAGACTGACTGCCCCAGCAACTGTTGTGCGGCTTCACAGTGTTTCAGGTTTAGCTGTGTAACCTGCATTATCGGATGGTTCGACCTCCTCGCGTGCCTGGACATTAAGGCCCGCCCGCTGTGTTGCCTCGTACGCCGTGCAAATCAGGCATTTTGATGCCGAGTTGCACTCCCAAGCGTTGTGGCCATCCATTCCGCACTTTCTACTGAGTCGCACTTTCTGCTGAGTTAATTAATGTCGGTGCCTTTACACTCCCATGACTTATGTCCTTGCTTGAAGCACGCCTCTGGCGGCTCGTAGATGCTAAGCGGGCACACACAGGGAGCTCGATCGTGGCGATCGGCGTGCGTACCGGACCCATTCGCAGGAGGATCGATGCACTTACACTGCTTAAGCGATGCTGCGAGCTCCTCTGCGTCGGTGATGTTTCATGTTACAAGTTAAGTAAGTATCTACATGAAACACTTAACATGTAATACAGGTCGGACTCGATTATCCGGGGCCGGGTGCTGAAGGTTTCATTGTAATGTGAAATATTGTCGACTGTTAGGATCTCAGTACACAGGGTCAAATATTTGTCCAAAAAGAAACCAATGCTCAAACATCTTGTTTGAATCGATCGAATTTTCATTAGTATCAAGCAGAAGATTGATCGTTAGTTCATTTTGTCAAATATTTGGCCCTGTGACCCTTGATTCATGTAACGATCGATCTTCAGCACTGAGTATTGTTCGCAACATTTTTCGTCCAAAGACAGCAAATGCTTTTTCGTATCATTGTCTAACAAAACGCGCATTCGGCTGCAACCCCAAATAAAGGTACATTGATTTATTTACTACACATTATACTTTGGATCGGTTTCAATAACTGCGCGTGACTCGTCTTGTTAGTTTAACTGTTGACAACAGCAGTATTTGTTGCCAAAAAGTAATAACACTAGTTTACAGCATTTTTGAACTCGGTAAGCTGATGATCATTTTTGGTGTAGAATCGTGCCCTGAGTTCGAAAACGCGAAGGAAAAAAATTACAGTAGAGCGGAAAATTTTTCGACTTTCCATACAAGGTTGATGATTTGAAATCGATTTTTGTTCTATTTTTAAGCAACGTCGCTCACTTCACACACCTCATTCTCCGTAATCAATGCTCCGATTGAGCTGAATTTTTTACTGTAACTCGCCTACATATGATATGTCAAATAAACGTTGAGAAAGAATTTTTAAGTTGGTTTTTTCTTATTGAAAAAAATACATTTCTTCAAAAAAATTAGGGAATTTTGCTAAAATTTAAGAAGATCGTCCCTAAAACTCGTCAATATCTTGAATTTCATCAATCTGACGCAAAACCCGTATTCAGATGACCGAATGGTATTGTATTCAGCTTTTAATTTATGGAAAAAGATTTAAAATTGGTTGAACAAAACGCAATATATTTGAATTTTAGTAAATTACATATTTTGAAAAGTTGCAAAACTCGATATTGAGCTAAATCTCAAAAACTGTTCTACTTTAAATTTTTTCAAGGTCGGTTTCGAAATCAGCACTAAATTGTGCTTCAAAAATTTTGGTCGTTGACAGAAGTTCACGACTTTCGTTTTATTTTGTAAACTTGTGTAATATGCATGCGTACTACGCTAGTAAATTAGTAGAAAAAAACCTAATGTGAAATCTAAATTTACCCATTTGGCGCTTGCTTTCATCGCAGATGCATTCACGCTCCCCCAAAGAAATATCAAGTAGGGGACAACGAGACAACACGTGCCCCCTTAAAAAAGATTCGATTTCAGGCATGAAACGTATAAAAATCATTCTAGGTTCCGGCATTAACCAAGTTCTTCAATATATTTTCTTCCAATTGATGAAAAATGTGCATCAAATTTGGGTCCATACAACCGATGCAGTATACAGCATGACCGTTCTGAAGAAGACGGGTTCGATTTCTGCCCAGTCCAGAAAATTTTCGTAAAAGATTAACGTTCAGAACTTTAAGTGTATCTTGGTACCTGTCACACCATAGTCATTGGCAGAGGCAGCTCTCAGTTAATAATTGTGGAAGTGATCTTATAAAACTATGCTGAGAAGTATGCTTCGTCCCACTGGGACGTAACGTCGAAAAAAAACACATCAAGTAACGTTGTTGAAACAAAGATATGCTTTTTTGAAAAACTGTTGAGAAAATTAAAAAAGGTCAAAATAGTTTTTTTTTTATTTTAGTATTTTTGGCTTATTAACCTCCAAGTTTAAGTAATTGAGAATATAGGATATTAAAAATTCTACCGATTAGTGTACAAACATCGCATAAGTTTTTTTTTTATTATCGAGAGATATTGTGGTGGGACGTTTTATTCACAAACGGCACATATCCAACCGATTTCCTCTACCTTCAAACGAGGCGACTGTGAGGAGGAAAACGCACACTTCCGTTTTGCGGTAACTTTCAAATCTAGCCAGCACCGTCTAGCCAAGCTCGTGAATAAACAATAACGGCCATACAGCAAACGTTGCGTCTGTTGGATGTGACGTCACAGTACCTAGTTTATGCCGCATCATCTACATGTATTGACTGCAAGTGTTTTTCTTTTCATCATTAGAAACTGTTTGCCTTAGAAGCGGTTTGATTATGGCACATAAATGTCGATTGATCAAAATTATAGGGCGATATAGTGTTTACAGCTAAACTACTTCCCAGCATTTCCGTTCGCCTCAATTTCGGTTAATGCGAGTAACCTAAATTGTGTTTTCCCAAGATTATGTAAAATTACTCAGACAAAACGTATATCGGACAAGCGATCGAATCTTAAATTTTTCCGAACAAAAACTGAGTTCAATAGTCCTTACGTAGTTTCGTCTCTTGATTTCTCTTCGTAAGTTCATCTATACACAATTTTAACATTGTTTAGAATTTTTCAGATATTCCTTCTAGTGAATTTCAAATAGCTAATTTCTAATCTACGAGGGACACGGCGCGGCACGAAATGGCGACTGACCGCGAAGAAACTATCCTACTTAATTATGCTCCAAATACAGCTAATCCGTCTATCTTGAAACGAAGTCTAACACCACCATGCCTGTGTCCAAATTCCAAATACCGAAAAAAATGCCATCCGTCTCCACCAACACCATAAATCATCCATCCATCATAGAAAAGTTCCACCCACTAAGGAACGGCACTTCTAGATCCCGTTTCTCTCGTGGTGGCTATCAAGCTCACAAACTGAGTCCCTCGCAAGAAAAATCACTATCTTAATCAGGGGCTTGCAGTACATTGTTGTGATGGAGCACAAGCTGCTGAGGGACTAAAGAATGTACACGGCAAAAATTAGTCGTCGGAAATGTCCTAATGCAGTCTTCTCAGTGTACGTAAAGCCTGTATCCGCAATAATCGGGACACAGAAGTACGGCTGTAGCTCTGTAATGAATCGGTAAAATTTGCCAAATCATTGACCGAGAACTCTTTGGTGTATGTTTATTATGTGTGTCAAATTTCATAAAAATCGATGCATTACTTTTAACTGTGGATGAAAAACAAACAGACGTGGTTTTAAGCATTTTGTACAATCATGACCAATTTTCATTCGCATAATAGATGGTTCTTTTACGCTACAGTTCAAAGTTCTGTGATGATAATTATAAAATTTCGTTAGCAGTTATGATACTTATAGAGACACTTTCTTGCAAAATTTCATCAACGTTGATCAATTGGTTTGAAAGTTACTGGTGTTGATAGGGGTGAGTGTTAGTGAAAAATTTTCGTGTTTTTCATGTGTGATGTTTGCCTATTCATAACTTTTGAATTTCTCTTCCAATTTTCATGAAATTTTTACAGAAGATAGTTGATTACGTGTATATTTTGCCTGCAAAATTTGATGATTATTGATATAGTACAATAAAGGGTGCTGACTGTTTGCTGTCTGAGGAGCTAAAATCACGTTCAGTCCCAATACATGTTTCGACTATAAAATTGTTGATAGTGCATCGATTTTTTTGAAATTTTGCCTGAGCAACAAAATGTAGATTGAGAGGTTTGTGTTCAAAATTTCAGCCATTTTCTTCGCCAAATCAATGTACAAAATTCAATGGCGCACATTTCACTCTTTCATCGCTACAACAAAAAGTACTGCAACGATCCACATGAAGTTTTGTAGGTGAAAGGACAACATCTCAAGATGTTATGAGGCCAAATTTGAGCAATTTTAATGTATCTTTTGCAGAGTTACAGGTGTATTTTTGTGTCCCGATTATTGCGGATACAGGCTTTATTACTAATACGAACACAACTGAATGGTTATGTATGTGTGCAATGATTGAGGCATTGTGTAACCAGTGGCCACTTTCATTTTCATTTTGATGTAATCAAAAACGCATGCGAGAACTAACTTTGCAAATATCAAAAGCAGAACAAATCATACAACGTTGAGCCAGTAGTGTGGACTTACCAACTTTGGCACTGGAAGGTGACCGAGCACCGGGGCATTTTTTTTTTCTAAACCATAGTGGGAAAAATCTGCTCAACAAACACCCGAACAGGAAGGTTAGGGTAATGTGGGGTTAAGGCCGTCTTCTACAACAGTAGTAAAAGCAAGGACTACTCTCTTCTCGACTTACTAAAACACATTCCTATGGTCGCCAAACTCTTCGTCTCTCCGGAACCACCAAGAAGGCATTGCTTCAGAGAGGGGCTAGTGCACATCGCTCCGAGAACCGGGGCATACGGATTGATCGAGCGAAGTAAGCCTAGGCGTGGGTGAGGGGCATCAGTTGGCTCTGCTGGGCCACTTCAGAAATTCCACACATCCGGCAGCAACTCTGTACAGGCGACATGGCACCCCTTCTAAAGTGTCACAGCCCAGCTAGTTCAGCAACGATGCCAGTTAGTTCCTGATTATGGTATACTTGTCATGTTTTGTAATCGGTGACTGAGATGGTACACGCTTAGGTAACTTTGCAAAAGTGAGTTGGTAGCGACGGCATTCTATTCTCGGGTGACATTGAATTAATACGGCGGATGGGCTAATGTCGGCGCTATCTTCCTTCTACCAAAGCTGTGGCACCACCAATGAACTGGAAACAGGATTCATAGTGTTGAGCAAGATGCGACAACGTGTGTTCGGGTGGCAGCCGATCAACGCAAGGATGTACCGTTTCTTCAACTACAGCATCATCAACGTCCACTGCCCACACGAAGGGAGACCTGATGACGAGAAAGAAGCGTTCTACGCGCAGTAACAGGGCGACAAGTTGGATTGCGGGAACTACCGCGTGATCACACTACTGAGCGCTGCCTACAAGATACTCTCTCAAATTTTATGGCGCCGTCTATCACCGAACATCAGGCTGGATTCATGGGTGAACGCGCTACAACGGACCAGATGTTCGCCATCCGCCAGGTGTTGCAGAAATGCCGCGAATACAACGTGCTCACACATCACTTGTTCATCGATTTCAAATCGGCGTATGATACAATCGATCGAGAACAGCTATGGCAGATTGTGCACGAATACGGATTCCCGGATAAACTGATAGTTTGATCAAGGCGACGATGAATCGAGTGATGTGCGTCGTTCGAGTATCAGGGAGACTCTCGAGTCCCTTCGAATCTCACAGAGGGTTACGGCAAGGTGATGGTCTCTCGTGCTTGCTGTTCAACATTGCTTTAGAGGGTGTTATTAGGAGAGCGGGGATAAACACGAGTAGAACGATTTTCACGAAGTCCGTTCAGCTGCTTGGTTTCGCTGATGATATTGATATTACAATTGCTCGTAAATTTGAGACGATGGCGGAAACGTACATCCTACTAAAGAGTGAAGCCAGGCGAATCGGATTAGTCATTAATGTGTCGAAGACAAAGTACATGATGGCAAAGGGCTCCAGGGAGGAATCACCGTGCCCGCCACCCCGAATTTATATCGACGGTGATGCAATCGAGGCGGTTGAAAAATTCGTGTACTTGGGCTCACTGGTGACCACCGACAACGACACCAGCAGAGAAATTCAGAGGCGCATTGTGGCAGGAAATCGTGCTTACTTTGGACTCCGTAGAACTCTACGAACGAAAAAAGTTCGCCGTAACACGAAGTTAACTATCTATCTAACGCTGATTAGATCGGTCGTATTCTATGGGCACGAATCATGGACCCTACATGCAGAGGACCAACGCGCCTTGCAAGGCCTTGGAGTTTTCGAACGAAAGGTGTTGCGCACCATCTACGGAGGAGTGCAGATGGAAGACGGGACTTGGAGAAGGCGAATGAACCACAAGCTGCATCAGCTGCTGAGAGAACCAACCATCGTCCATATCGCGAAAATCGGAAGGCTACGGTGGGCGGGTCACGTCATCAGGATGTCGGATAGCAACCCGACTAAAATGATTTTCGAGAGTCATCCGACCGGTACAAGAAGACGTGGAGCGCAACGAGCTAGGTGGGTCGACCAAGTGGAGGACGATCTGCGGAACCTACGCAGAGTGCGGAACTGGAGACAAATAGCCATGGACCGAGTGGAATGGAGACGGCTACTATGTACAGCAGAGGCCACCCCGGCCTTTGCCTGATCGGTAAGTAAGGCAAGGTCTTCCGTCCCATAAAGCCGTGACGTGGCCTTAAAGTGCGTTCCTGACCTGTGCCAAGCTTGGGCAACTATCTGGATGGAAGTAAGTTCAGATGAACATTTCTGATTAGCGCTGATCCGGTTCTGAGATCAGTGCCCATAAGGGCCTGTGCCAAACCTTGGGTGGCCTCCCTGCTTGCATGACCAACCAACAGGATCATTGGCGACTCTTTCTTTTGAAGATGTTGATAATAATTGCCAAACAGCTGGACGAGCTGATCAGCTACATGAGCGGGTGGATTACCATCAGCAAGGACCTGAAACGGGGTCCGCTGAAGCTCCGCAAATCGCTAGCTTTGGCCAAGAAGAAGTATGAAGAAGTATGATCTCCTGGTCGAAGAGCGGAGTGCGGCTGATGCGAGCAAGAAGGAGCGGTCCACCCAAACGTACAGCTTCCTCTTTGCTGGCAACGCGACGATGCA